>NC_132933.1:148930487-148968964 GCF_047675955.1 Chlorocebus sabaeus
AAAGGAGAGTAGGAGAGAGAAAAAGAAACATGATGTGAACAGAAAGAGAGCAAAAGAGAGAGGGGAGAGAGAGAGATATAAATAATATTAAGCCCAGAAAAGTAAATAACCAAAGATTCAGTGGAGATTGTAAAGATTAGACAAGAACACTGTGAACTCCATTCCAAAGTATTTAAAAGTTTGGACAAATTACATTACTTCCAGAAACATATAAAATAAAACATTAATATAATTTAATATTCATTAAAATATCATTCATTACCATGTTTTAACTTTATAAATTAAGATATATAAAATAAACCTTTGACCAGACAAATATCAAATAAAGAAATTAAAATATTAATTAAACATTCTTCCTTAAAAATGCAAACAGCTCGTTCGGTATCAGCAAGTCTAACAATGTAATGTACCTTGATAACACTTTTAAAAGAGGAAAATAATATTCAACTGTAGCCAATGCACAGATGCCAATGAGCTGCCCACACAAGGAAGCCCCTGGAGGTCAACAATGTGACCCTCTGAAGTTGACTACAGACTAAATTTTCAAGACTAACCTGGAGTGTAAGTGTCTAAGGACCTTTTTACCCACATCCCAAGAGTCTTTGTCTTATTGGTGCAGACAAAAATAATATAAATATAAAATAGTGCCACTGGCAAACAAAGATGACATCAGGAAATGTCTGTTGACTGTAAATGTTATCTGATTCTGAGAGATTAAAGGTAGCAATCTCAACTGTATTCCACCTACACAGTTGAAATCGAATTCACAAAAATATAGCTTTTTCCCACATTTTTAAGAAGCATTGAGATGTTACTGTTGTTTTTCTAAAGACTTGCTGAACTAAGGTACAAGAAAGTACTCTTTCAGACACAGGGTAAAATTATATAAAATCATAAATTCATACCTTAAAACCCAAAATATTTTGGGGGAGAAAAATCAAATACATTCATTTTTGTTTCTACTGTTTTGTGGTTTTGATCCCATTGGGAAGGTTTGAGGCAAAAAACTGAGTAGACATATAATAATTTTCCTGTCCATGAATATGTAGCAACTAAATTTTAATGACCAAATCATACAACACAGATAAAAACATAGTGTATATAGACTTATATTTCTGAGTATTTTCCAGGGTTTTTAATAATATTCTTGCAGGCATTGTAACTAAATCTGACTTGAATGATAATGCAAATAGTTGAAAAACCTCACACGAAGAGTGTAGATTAATTTGATAAGATTAAGAGTGTAAATGTATTTGATAAAGCCAGTTTGTCCACTTAGAGGGCACCATTTCTAATCAGGAATTGATGACATTTGCAGTATTTTTAAATCAGATCCTCAAACGAGACACAGTAAAATGGATTAACTAATATGACAATCAGAATAATAATGATCCTGTCTTTACCTTGAATTCTCTTCTATGAAGTTAAAAATTGTTTTGCTTATCTTGTTTATTTTCCCCTGGTGCCAAGTATATGTCAAGCACATAGTGGATATCAGAAAAATGAAATGAGGAAGGAGGACCAGGAAGGAGAAGGAAGGAAGGAGGGAAGGAATGAAGGAGGGGAGGAAAGGAGGAGGGAGGGGGAGGGAGGGAGGGGGCAAAAAAGAAGAAAGGAAGGGAAGGGCAAAAAAGAAAAGAAATGTCATCTGTTGTCTATGCTTGTTATTAGCCATTTTTTCATAGATTTCCCATTAATTCTTGTCTCTCTGATAGTGGTAAAATTTACCACCGCAACTCAAAAATGTTTTGTTGATGGGTGCCTAAATGAATTAGGGCCAATATCTGCATGATATAATAATTTCCTCTCTTTGTATGGCTCATGAAAAATCTAAATCTGGTAGAACGCAGTGCTAAAATAAGATACCCTCCATCATTCAACCTGGCCAAAACTATTTCAAGAAGCAAAAATAAGATTAACAAAACCTCCTGCAAATTTATGTTTTCCAGAGAACTTCATGGGTAGCAGAATATTTGCAATCCTGAGGAAAGTGTAATTTATAAAGAAACAGGTAGATGTCATCAAAATATTACATTCAGAAGAAACCACTGCTCTGGTTCCATTCCAGACCTCCAGCTGGGCCACACAGTTTCATGATAATGGATTATTAATTACACTGATCTCTGCATATTAATTGAGACCATGGAAATATTTCCATTACAAATGACTTGTTTGTAAAAGCCTGCAGCATCTTAACTGTGTGGCTACATTCAGCAAGAAAGAAAATTTTCCTGATCTTAGATGATTTTGTCTATGGGTAAGAAATAAAGATAAACATCTGCTCGAGGAAGACAGAATTGAAGGTATCCCTAAGAGATACTACAAAACTCTTAACAATGCAGGAATATCAAGGAGTAACTGTCATTGCAACATGTTCCAACAATATTGTCATGTTCTATTGGAAACCACAGACAGACATTTCCTCCATGTGTGTGTCCTACCCAGTGTGGATGTGATGGATAATTTCATGTGTCAACTTGACTGGGCTCAGGGATGCCCAGATAGCTGGTAAACACTATTTCTAGGTGTTTCTGTGAGAATGTTCCAGGAGAGATTAGAAGTCGAATCAGTAGACTGAAGAAAGAAGATACCCTCACCTATGTAGGTGGGTATAATTCAATCCATTGAAGGCCTTAATGGAAACAAAAATGTTGAACAAAGACAAATTCACTCTCTTCTTGAGCTGGGACATCCATTTTCTCTTGCCCTTGGACTCAGAGCTCTTGGTTGTCAGGTTCTCAGATTCCAGGACTTATGCCAGCAGCCATGCCTGGTTCTCAGCTCTTTAGACACAGACTGAAGTGCGCCACCAGCTTCCTGGGTCTCCAGCTTGCAGGTGGCAGGTCATGGGACTTCTCAGCTAATTCCTATAATAAATCTCTATTCTCTCACTCTCTGTCTCTCTCTCTCTCTCTTCCTCTCTCTTTTTCTCTCTCTCTATATATATCATCTATCTATCATCTGTGTATCCATCTATCATCTATGTATCATCTGTCTACCTATCATCTAGCTAACTAGTTATTTTATCTATCTGTCTGTCTGTCTGTCTGTCTATTCTTCCAACATTTTGGTTTTGTTTCTCTGGGGAACTCTGACTAATAGAGAGTAACATAAGTTTAACCTGTGGGCTTTCTACCCTCAACAAGCTTATCATTGAGTTGAGTAGAGGAAACAATAAATGCTAAAGTAAAGCTTAAAACTCGCCAGTAGAATAAAGAACACTGCCTCTCTGGTAAATTATGCCTATGCTTTGAAAGACATATTTATCACTTTTTCGTATTTTGAAATATTTAATCTAATTCCCTTTGCAATATCCAGCCCCCTCACTCCAAGACAGTGTACTCTGAAAACACCAGATTGACATGGCACCCAAGCATCATTTAATCTAAGTATCTTTCTTTAGAATTTTGTCTTCTAGCATGAGTTTTCAAAAAGTAAAGTGGATACTGGGTATTGTATATTTCTGGTAGTTTCTGAGTGAGAGAAAGGGGTTTCTTAATGGAATTACAATAAGAGGGCTTCTACAATATTGCAGGATTTCATAGATTTGTGGTACTGAGACCATTCTCCTGGAGAACTTTAGGAGTCAGGAAATAGCGCCCTTTAAGAAGTAGAGAATTCATTTTCAGGGTTTGAGCTCTATCAATGCTGGAAGACATGATAAAATTTGAGCTTTTTTTCACTTCTAAGGAGGGCTAAGCTATGAGTGTCATCAGAAGAGATATTTTTCTGGAACCTAATCTTTGTTTGAATGTCATGAAGGACTCATATTCTTTGACTTGGGTGTCCTATTGATCTAGCCTTTTTAGTGTACATTATTATGGAGTTAGGGCAATGGATATTGCAAACGACATATTTTAGATAATTTCCAAGTTTCGTGGTTTTTATGCAGAGCAGTGGCCCTCAAAAGGGATAATTCTACCCACTGGGGGACATTTGGCAGTGTCTGAAGACATGTCCAGTCGTTACAGTTGAGGAGTTGGAACTGACACCTACAGGTATGAGGTGAGGGATACTGCTCAATCTCCTACCACGTACTCGCAGCCTGTGGGGCACTTCTGAGCCCCCACAGCAGAGAATGGTCTAGAGGGTAGAGTCCAGGGGTGTCTAAGGGAGAGAATATAGTCATGGGTTTTTAGTTTCTGTTTCTGGCTGGGCCGGTAAAGCCCCTTCCTCATCTCTCTTTTCCGCTCATCACTAGAGACAGAAACTAAAATCCATGGCTTCAGGCTGCTAAAAGCCTAAAACAAAGCAGAACAGAACAACAACAAAATAAAGTGGGTTGGACAAGCTTAGTCTAAACCAAAATATCAATCATGCCAAGGTTACAAAACCCTGAAATAGAATTGGCATACGCATTGGAGAAGGGTAATTCCTCTTTTTTCTTACTATATTTCAGTATCATTCTGGTTAGAGTTTACTTTTAGGGGCTCAGCTCTCTCTGGGGTGCTATTTCTTCCTTTGTAAAATGAGAATAATTTTATTTCTGTTGGAGACTGTAATTGCATTAATAACACAGGATACTGTGCATGGGCCAAGTTCCTGATGTATAAGTAGTGTGTGTGAAATGGTAACTATGTATTACAATATGTCATAACAGTTGGCTATGGAGCCCTTTTATGCGTCTAAATTTGTTTCTTTTTTTTTTTTTTTTTTTTTTTTGAGACAGAGTCTCCCTCTATCACCCAGGCTGGAGTGCAGTGGTACGATCTCAGCTCACTGCAACCTCTGCGTGGCAGGGTCAAGAAATTCTCCTGACTCAGCCTCCCAAGTAACTGGGACTACAGACGCACACCACCACACCTGGTTAATTTTTTGTATTTTAGTAGAGATGGACTTTCTCCATGTTGCCCAGGCTGGTCTTGAACTCCTGAGCTCAGGCAGTCTGCCTGCCTTGGCCTCCCAAAGTGCTAGGATTTCAGGCATGAGCCACAGCACCCAGCCTTTTTTTTCCCCCTATAGCATAAAAATAAACCTTTTTAAGCACAGTTTGAGATTCAAATGAGATCAGGTACAAAATTATTGTCTTAGAATGGGTGAAAGAAGACAGAGGACATCTATTGGCCATCAGTTATTTTTTAAAGATTGGCATTATTTATAAATAGAATCATTATAAATAAAATAAAAATAAATTACAGCATTACATTATGTTATTAATCAATTCTTAAAAATAAAATATATCCACTCAATTTTTTTTTTTTTTTTTTTTTTTTTTTTTTTTTTTTTTGAGACGGAGTCTCGCTCTGTCGCCCAGGCTGGAGTGCAGTGGCCGGATCTCTGCTCACTGCAAGCTCCGCCTCCCGGGTTCACGCCATTCTCCTGCCTCAGCCTCCCGAGTAGCTGGGACTACAGGCGCCCGCCACCTCGCCCGGCTAGTTTTTTGTATTTTTTTAGTAGAGACGGGGTTTCACCGGGTTAGCCAGGATGGTCTCGATCTCCTGACCTCGTGATCCGCCCGTCTCGGCCTCCCAAAGTGCTGGGATTACAGGCTTGAGCCACCGCGCCCGGCCCACTCAATATTTTTTAACAGTGAAAAGATACCTATGTTGCCTACATAAATAATTCCTTGTAGTCACAGAATTGTTTTGTAAAATTCAGTCAACGTCTTTGATGTGGAGAGGAGCAGAAAGGTATCACCCTGGGGCATACTTTTCTTATTTAAAACTAGTGTTCTCTCCTGAATTTGATAAATAAAAGACCAGGAGTGGGCAAGCATCATATGAACTCAGCTGAATCAGTTTCCAAGAACCCCACATTTCAGCCCAAGCACATACAAAGCTGGTCACCACAGTGGTAGCTGGAAAAGAGATAGGTGGGGCCATTAGTCATGAATGAATGCATGTGTTGAGCATACTGGCTAAAAGCAAAATTCTGTTATGTGCCTGTCTACCCAATGACCTCATGAGTTGCAATGACCAGCTGCTAGCCTAAGATCCAAATTCAGCAAGACTATTAATCTCTTGGCGCTAGAATTCCTTCATTGGATATTAAGTTTTCTATGCAATGGGGACATGAGGCAAAAATTGTAGAAGGAGGTCATTGAGTATCTGTGAGATGTTCCATCTTCAATTCTATTACTTAGTTCCCTGACTCATGCATTCTAGCTAAAAGAAGAACTGCATCATATATTGACTTGGTTCAAAGAATATTCTTAATCTTACAGGCAGCACTTTATATTGAAAGCATCAATTTAACTGGAGGTACGAGTGAAGTATATTAGGTCATTCTACTATTCTATAAGGCCAGCTGCTTCTGGGTGTTGGATATCACACAAGAGCAGTGATTCTCATCTGCAATAACCCATTATCTAGCATGGGTTCCTTGGTTAGAAGCAATGTTATGCAAGATACTATGACCATTTTTAAGGCTTCCAGTAAGCCAGTTAGTGGCTCTAGCAAAGAAAAAAAAATAAATAACCACACATTAAAGTAGCAAGAATGTCAATGAGGCACACACATCCATTATCTAATCTGAACTCTACAAAGCCTCCCAAATGAGGACCCCGAGTGCTGACTGTGAACAGTGTGGACCCAAGTGAATCTGAATGTCAGCTGCATTATCCAGATATGATCCCAATAACCGAACAATGAGATTATAACCACACAGCGATCCTCCCCAAGAAGTCTGTCTGAAGCTTTGGACTTAAATATAATATAAACCCCGTATTGTCTTATTTACTTTAAATATAAACTCTTCCATGTGCATCCCAGGGAATCAGGTTTTTCAATGGCTCCTGAGTGTTCCTTTTTGCAGAATATTAATATTTTGTCCTACACTCAGTTCAGTTGCTACTTTTTCTTCAATGGGAGCATCAGCAACATCAGCTGCCGAGGGTGGCAGATTCTCTCCAATTTTGCTTTCAACTAATATTTTTGAAACAACAGAAATAAACTCTTGAGAATAAATAAATCATTAGGTTCTTGGACAATTAGAGCTGGGGAGTCCCAAGAAAATAATACCAAGGGTGGTAAGAAGGATTAAAAAAATGGCTCCTAAGATTCCTGCCCCTTGACCTACACACAGATTATCCAATCAAACACTAATGTAGGTGCTGTGGTGAAGGTATTTTGCAGATATTATTAAAGTCCCAAATCAGTTAACCTAAAGACAAGACAGACACACTATGCAGTTGAGCCATGAGCATTTGAAAGCAATTTTCTCTGGCTAATAGCAAAATAGGAAGTTGGAGATGTGAAGTACGACCAGGATTTAATGTGTTGTTATTGGCTTAGGGATTGAGGAGACTATCTGAAAAAGACTGTGGACAGCCAGCAAAAACACAGGGACCCCAGTCCTACAACCACAAGGAACTGAGATTTTCCAATAAAAAGATTGAGCTTGGAGGTGTGTATTTCCCCAAAACTTCTAGGGAAAAATTCAGCCTAGTCAACACTTTGATTTCACCTTTGTGAGACCATGAGCAGGGGATCCATCCACACCATGCTGGTGTTCTGACCTGCAAAACTGTGAGCTAATAAATGAGTATTTATTAATAAATGAATGTTTTAAGCAGCTGTGTCTGTAGTCATTGATTATATAGCATAGAAAATTGACACACATTTGATGTGACTATCACTTATATCCCTCAATAAATATTTTCAAAATGATACTACCTTTTCTCAGAAATAACTCATTAAGTAAAAAGAGCAAAAATATTACCAAAAATTTCAGGAAAATAGGTCTCAATTGAAAGTCCAAATTCATGGAATGTATGTCAGTGGTTGACTATGCCAACTCTATCGGTAGGAATTGGCTGCTGTTGGTACCACTGCAAGCAAAAAGTTACTCCCATAGAAATGCATTAAAATTTCTCATTTTGTATTGAGTTCACTCTGATAATCACAGTGGATGCAGCTAAACAAACTGGAGAAAACTTCATTAGTAATTATTAAGCGTTTCGAGGGAAAATTCCCATGATACACACAGAGTTCAGCAGACAGAGGCTGAGTTCCAACAGCAAGTACGTCCATAAATCAAAAAAATCCCATGAGTTGGTGGAGTGGTAATAGAGAAACCAGTGTGAATTACTGCTTAACAGGAATATTGAATCCTTAAATGAACTACATGCTCTCATTTTTAATGGGAGCAAGCAGTAGCCAGGCATAATAAAAATAATTGAAATGAGGGTTTGGATCCATTAATCTACTGAAAAGTGTCTTAAAAAATAAGTGAGGCAGAAAAACAGCCAAATGTGGATGACAACTTCCCGATAGATGTCATTTGTGCCTAATGGTCTCCGTGGCCGTCAATAAAAGAGTGAATGGTATGGATAATGGCAAGTAAAAGTTTAAGACAAATTCTTCCCTAGAAGAAGGATGTAATGGAGATTAGGAAGAGTGATGGATGGAGTAAATGTGCCTCTCCATTGCTTCATTGGAAAATAAGAATTAATCATTATATCCACATACTACATATAATTAATGAAGTCGCAGGAGTCCAACTGAAGGAATAAAACTCATTTTTTCATCTCTTTCTCTCCTGTCATGTATGTTATATGAAATAATGTCTGAATCAGTCTTTCAAGAAACATTGGTGATTGCCACAGGTTTTATCTGAGTCCTTCTCCTGGAGTCTGAAAGTATGTGCCTTCCCACCATATATTAGTCCATTCTCACATTGCCATAAAGAAATACCTCAGACTGGGTAATTTATTTTTAAAAAGAAGGTTTAATTGGCTCATGGTTCCACAGACCATACAGAAAGCATGGCTGAGAGGGCCTCAGGAATCTTACAATTGTGGTAGAAGATGAAGGGGACATGGGCACATCTTTCACGGCTAGAAAAGAAGGAAGAAGAAAAGGGGAAGGTGTCACAAAATTTTAAACAATAAGATCCTTTGAGAACTCACATACTATCATGAGAACAGCAAGGGGAAATTCCACCCCCATGCTCTAATCACCTCCCACCAGACCCCTCCTCCAACACAGGGGATTACAAGTAGACATGAGATTTGGGGTGGGATACAGAGCCAAATCATATCACACCATATTTAAAGGTTTCACAGGCTGCCAGAAAAAGGCCCAAGGAGTTTGCCATCACACAAGATGCGGGTGGGTAATGTGAAAAGCAGGATGGTATTTTTTTTTTTTTATGTTTTAGGAGATGAATATGACAACTAGAAGCCCATGTTGGACAACTGGTGAGGGTCACTGTGTTTTGGAATGACCCACAGACCACAATCCTTGATCTCCAGTTTACATCAGCATGATACATAATATGCTGATGATATTGGGAAGGTGATAGCATTTACATGACAAAATGATTATTTAATGCAGTTATGCCATCATCACTGTGCAGAAATATGTGTAAATATTGAGTTATGCTTTTTGTGATTATTCCTTAAAAGCATACATTTAGGCCATCCTATGACAGTTCTCACGAAATAAATTGTCACCAGAACTATTTTGCAAAGTATAATTCAGGCTCCAATCCCCTCACATAGCTTTAAGAAAATAAATCTCAATATATGTGAAAAGACTTGCCTAGTGGAGAGACAACAGGCCTCAAGTTGCTCAGAGTCTACCCAAAATAGGTTGGACTTACAAAAAGAAGAATGAAGTAGAGAATCACAAGTATGGGAACAACCACATTGTTCTTTATTTTGTGAATTAGATGCAACTTTTGATTTCTCAGAACACACTAGTGTGTTCGAGAATTTCTGAAAGGAGAGAACATTCTTTCTCTCATTCTCTCAATTATTCATGAGTTTCTTCTTCACAAAATGCCTGGAAATGGTTGGGCCACTTCCTGAGCACTGGTGGCATTATTTAATCCAATTATAAATCCTCACTGAGGGTTTTTATGTGCCAAGAACTCTACACAGATGAGTTATATAAGTTCTTGTACAGAAGACAGAACACAAACCCACTATATCATCACATACTGTAACATACATATATATATATATATCTCACCATGCGATATACTTTACAATATACCATGCATAATAACATAAAATATTTAAAGTTAGAGTTTCAATCTGTTTCAGCTGCTATAACAAAATACCTTATTTATAAATAAAAGAAATTTATTTCTCAGAGTTCTAGGGGTTGTGAAATCCAAGCTCCAGGTGCAAGCAGATTCAGCTTCTGATGAGATTTCACTCTCTGCTTCCAAGATGGTGCCTTCTTTCTGCATTCTCACATCCAAGAAGAGAGGAACACTGTGCTTAAATGGAAGAAGGGCAAAAAGGGCAAAAAGGGCCAAGAAGATTCCCTCAAGCCCTTTTATAAGGGCACTAATCCCATTTGTGAGGGCAGAGCTTTCATGACCTCATCACCTCAAAAGACCCTGTGTCTTAATACTATTGCATTATGGATTAACTTTCAACATGAATTTTGGAAGACACAAAAACACTCAAACCATAGTAATTGAAAAAGTTGAGTCCCCGCTTTCAAGAAACTCACCATCTAAAAGGAGCGGATGAAACACGGGTCAAAGATTAGTCTAAAATGGATAAAGGCTAAAATATACGTGTGCAACAGTTATCATGGGAACCCCTAAACTTCTCCATCAACTTAAAATCTTCCATGGAAAGAGTCATTTAATTGGTGAAAATGTGGGAAAAGGCATTCAAAGTAATGAAGAACCAGGCAGTTAAGTGTGACCTGTTTGAGAAAACACAATAATTTTAATTCCTGAAGCAAAATGAGTCATGAAAATGTGTCCACAGGTTAAATCAGAAAGTAAGTTGAAAGTTTTGGTGGCAAGACTAAGAAATTTGATGCTCACTCTAACATTCATGGAAGCCACTGTAGGCTTCCTAAGAAAAAGAGTGACCAGCTTATCTTGGTTTTCCTGGGGCTCTTCAGTTTTAGAACTGAATGCCCACATCCTCAGAACGTCTTAGACCTGAGCAACTGAAGATGACTGGTCACTGTAGGCATAAGAAGATGGTGTCTCTCAATCTCAGAAATGCGTTATAATGACAACCGAGAATAGAATTGGTTTCCAGCTCTGGGATTCTGTGGTAGCAATTATGGCAATGTAATGTTTGTATGGACATTAATCAATGGCTGTGGAAACATAAAGAATGGAATGAACTCAAGAGAGATCAAGACTAACCCAACAGAAATTGGAGGCTAAATCAGATGTTTTGACAGGTGAGAGAGAAAGAGAAATGTCAATTATGGCTCCTGTTTCTGGTTTGAGGTAAATGGTGGACATTTACTGAGTGTGCCCAGATAGAAATTACAGGGATATGCCTCTGCTTTTCCCCAGACAGCAGCATTAAAGGCAGTGGATGTGTACATACAAATCCATTATTAGGGGTTCAAACCCAGAGACAGGAGTAAGGAGCAAGAAGAGTAGGACAAAAAATGTGGTAGAGTCTATGCACTGATGGCCCTGGGTGCTGCTAGTTGGCCAACCTACAGGAAAACGCCACTAAGATGCATACAACATGCGTTGGCATTGCACCTTTGGAATGGAAGAAAGCAGCAATAAATTATTCACTTGCTTCTTCTACTAGTTAAAGATTAGTTCCATAAGGCATTAACTTCTTGGACTTCCTGGTAGCACATATCTAGACAAGGGCAGTACACCAGGCCCTCTGTGCAGTCACTTGGCACAGTGTCCTTCAACATCAGAACCGCAATAAACTTCCAAGAGCAGATGACTCCTATTGATCAAAAAAGACAACAAACAACAATTACAATGCATGTCAATACATGCTTATCATTCACTGGACCATGAAGTTATCTCACCAATGGCCCGGTGATTAGTTGCACTAATTGATGAGCTGTTTTTTCAGTGCTGGGTTCTCTGCCAATTATAAATGTTCAATTAATCAACATCGATGCTGTGTGTGGGAATCTGCTCTACAATCATTTTCTCTGGTCCATGGACCAGGGCCCTGAAACTTTTTAAGAATAGTTAAAGCTCCCAGTGGATCCTCCAAGGTAGGACAGGTGTAGAAGTAGAAAAAGTAGGTGAATCTTTCACAGGTTTTGTTGTGTTATTGTGAACAGCAGGAGAAGCAAGTCATAACTTAGGGATCCTTTCTTAAACTTTGGAGAACACTTGAGAGAGACATTTATATTCAGGGTTAAATGGCACCCTTAAATGCAAATGACATTGAAGTGTAAATTACCTGCATCCATAATGGCCATTGTAGCAATCAGTCAAAACCAACTCCAGCTAATTTAAACTGAAAGGCATGGATGAAATAATAAGGAACAGGGTTCCTGAACATCAACCCAATTGACATTTGGTCTACACAATTCTTTATTGTAAGAAGCTGTTCTATGCATTATAGGATATTTATCCAGAAGAGGACAGTAGAACACTTTTTCTTCCTACCCGACCAGTTGTGACGAACAAAAAAATGTCTTCAGATATTGTCAAATGTCCCCTCAGGAGAAAATTCATCCCAGTTGAGAAGTACTGATAGCTCAAAAAATTGCCATGAAAAGGGAGAGGAATTAAGATCAATAAATAGCTGAGCCACAGCCAAAATCAGTGCTAGAGTCATCTGGTTGGTAGAGTAGAACAGATACCAATATTTATTGCCAAATACCGTGGACTACATCATTGCTAATACCCCCACAGTCTTATTATTGCCCTACTCTCACACTATCTCTGCATCTGTAGCTATCTCTGGTCACCTCCACCATGGTCTGTCAAGATTCTCCATCATCCCTTCATATTAAAGTCATCCTGTGAGGGAACAAAATGTTGGTGAATAGATGGTAGCAGAATGCTTAAGGAGTAGAGAGTTGGGGCATTTAATTTAATGTCTATAGGGTGTGTGTGTGTGTGTGTGTGTGTGTGTAGTGTTTGACATATGAAGATGCATGAAGAAGCAAGAATGACCAGGGTGAAGATAACACTAAGGGAAGAAAGTCTGGAAACCTACTCGGATAACTTTGTATCTTAGAGCCATAAAATCGGACAATTTTAAGTTCAAAAGGCTCCAGTATGACTTCAGATGCAGGAATAACATTTTCTGGTAGATACTCATTGGTGGACATTCATGCATGATGCAAAGATCTGTACATTTTGTGGTATTCCTACATGTTTATACATATCTGTACTCCAGATACCCAGGTCTCTCTTAAGTATAAGTAAAGTCGCAATGCATCCCTTAATCTCTTTTCTTCCATGCTTCTCATGAGTCAGCCAGGTTATTCTCAACGACCCCTGAGTCCATATATATTCCAACCTCAGGACTTCTCTCTGCACTAGGTGGATGATCAGGTGATCTGCCTGAAGGCTCGCCAACTGGGAGAATCTTTTTTTCTCCTCTGCTGTTTTTTAAGGCCACTCTTGGGTAAGGATGTAGTGCAGCTGTTGTACATTCTTACTTCCCACCAAAACCATCCATGCAAAAAAAAATGAGCTTGAGCTTCTTCTTCTTTTTCAGTTGGTCATAGAGTGCTCCTACCCTAAACAGCCATTTGCTGTGAGTAGAGGGATGAGCATTTATGCCTTATTCGGGGAAAGTCACATGAAGATCTGGGCCACCTCCTCATGCAGCTTACGTATGACATCTGGCCGTGATCATATCCAAGCTCAGGGGTACCACTTCCAGCTTCAAATGGATTGTTGCTGAATCAATGTGACCTTGGGCATCAGCGTGTCTGACAGACCCCAGCTCTTGCTGAGTGGTCTGAACTCATGGCCACTTGACACTCGCCAGTGAAATGCCTGGTATCTACCAGAGTGCATTGCCACATCGGGAGATGAATCCTAAATTGTGTGCTGGACTGAATTGTGTCACACACCAAATTTATATGCTGAAGTTCCCTAATACCCAGGACTTCAGAATGTGACTGTGTTTGGAGATGGGGTCTTTACAGAGGTGGTGAAGGTAAAATTAGGTCATATGGGTGGATCCTAATCCAATGTGGGTAGTGTTTCCTTATAAGACAAGGTGATTAGGACACAGACACACACACATGACCATGGGAGGACACAGGGAGAAGACGGCTGCCTTACAATAAAGGACAGAAGCCTTAGGAGGAATAAACCCTGCTGACACCTTGGTCTTGGACTTCTGGTTTCCAGGACTGTGAGAAAATAAGTGTGTGTTCTTTGAGTCACCCGTTCTGCTGTCCTCCATTAAGGAAGCTTGAACAAACTAATTTAAATAATGCGTATCTCTCCTGCAAATGGTGAGGCCTTGCTCAACAACCCTAGACACTTGTATTGTGACTCTCCCAACATGGCTTGCCATAGACTCTACATAGCATCCTTTCCCTCCACTGACACCTCCAACACCATAGGGTTTGCCAGATTATTTTACCTAAGTGACAGGGTTATTTTCATCAAAGACTGGACAATTTCAGAGCTCTTTTCTGCTGTGAGTCCCCATAAACTGGCCACCTTCTTTGTCACCCAGTACATGGGTCAAGGCATAAGATTACAACCTCTGTTTCTGTGTTATTTCCAAAACCCAAAAAGCGCTACCAGGTGTTGTGCTGCCTTTTACATAGTGAGATATACAAGAAGCAACAGTTTGTTTTCTACCTCAGATAGGACGCCTGAAAGCCTAAAATTTTTTTCCTGGTATAGCAGACCCTTGAATCCTTACACACTCCACAAAACATATTTTACCAAGGTTCCCAGTATGCTGACCACCTCTTGCACATCCTGCCTGATCAATCTGCTGTTATCAATATAATAATTTGATGTGATCTTCCAATGGTCCGATTTCTTTTGTCTTTTTAATGGTAGGGTGTCTTCCCAGGGACCCCAGTATCTCTTCAACTATTAGGTTCCAGTCTTGAAAACAAGCTCAGACTTGGAAACAAAGAAAGGCCTGTGATTATCGTTGAAAAGAGTGCTTGTTCTCAGCCTCTTTGTTTTCTATCATGATTCCTTTTACTGGCACAGGCTGAAAAATTCTTCTGTTAGATGTCCACACAGTTTGCTCCACACACGTCCATGCCTGTCTGATCTTCATGCATGTGGCCCTCTGATCTGCATGATGTGTGCCCTGAAGATCAAAAGGAGAGGCAGAGGTATAGCCTTAGGGGGCACCTGATGCCTTGTGTGGAAGCAACCTCTACCTTGTCTTCTATCACAGAGGGACGTCCAGCTCTTACTGGTGAAATTGGCTCCTTGTGCAGGTTCAGAAATTTCAGGCAAGTCTGGGCAGACAATTCACCCAAATGTCTCTATCTCATGTGCCAGAGTCCCAAGTCTTCACAACCAGTGCCCTGACCTTGGTCTTAGAGATGGGCTTTGATTGGGGAATTTAACTTTCTTTGATGTTCAGGCAGTTGCACTGTTGGATCTTTGAGGTGGTCTTGGCTTTTCTGACTCCTCCTAGCAAAAAGGAGACCTTCTTTGTTTGCCACCAAAGAGCAGCTCTTTTTTCGTAGGTGGCTTCCAATTGACCATTAGTCTCTCAGTTGTTCCTTATTTTTCTGTAGCACATCATGGTATTTAATATTATTCATGCAATGTCATTATGGCCTTAGCTACCATTTTCTCCATCCCTCTCAAACATCAGTTGAATCATGGCCTGCTCATGCAGTCTCTTCCAACATGACACCATCAAAAGTTGCTACCAGTGGGTGTTTTGTCAAAACTGAACCATAACTTTGCACCAGGGACTACCTCTGCACCACCTACCATAGCAGTGGAGTTCTCCTTCCCACCAGGTGGTAAAGAATCCACCTTCTGAGCACCATCCTGTTGCTTTATTTCAGACATCTGCAGGTATCAATTCTCACAGGTGGGCTTCTCCAAAAGTCAATGCTGAGATAGATTTGGATGTGCAAGATAAGTACTAAGGATCATTCGTGTGAAAGGAAGCATGATTGGGCAGAGAAAGAAGTCAAATAGCACTGAATAGCATTGCAGATCCACCAAAATTTCTTTTAGCCTGTCATTAAACTCTGAAGTGTGTGACTATCAGAGTACCTTGGGTTGAACCAAACTGGTCAGTTCCCTGTAGCCTGGATCCTGTCACTTAATGCAGCTGTCCTGGGAAAAGCAGGACCTCAGAAAATGTAGCTCTCTGCAGCTGAAGTCAACCCTGAGTAGCAAGTCCTTCTGCAAAGTTAAATCCAGGTGATGCATCTCCATTCTGCTATAGCAGATATTGTGTTTTATTCAGTAGTAAAATCAATATACAGCCAAGTCCCCATTCGTGACCATTTCTTAAATGAATGAGTTAACATAGGAGCAAACAAAGTTATAAAAATTGTACAGGAGTGTTATTTTCACAGTGATAGTACTGTGTGAGCAATTGTTCTCCTTTGTTTCTGTAAGATTTTACAGGCAGTTAACCTAAGTACTGTTATGTGGTTTAATTTGTTCCACTATCTAGTCTCATTGTGATTTATTAAACATGGTGCATGGAGTACAACCACACATACCAAAGTATGTTAAAGTTTAACTTGGGGAAATGTCAGTTTAAAAAAACAATACTGCATTGTTAAGGCATTTTGCTTAACAAATACTCCTATCACCGAGGAATCACCCTTGTCATTTATCTTCTGTCTCACTGAGACAAAAATAACATCATAAAGTGCTAATCCTTTTCGATGTCACATGCCCTTGAGTATCTGTTGTTCATTAACTTCCTTTAGTTGTTTGAATAACCCACTCACTCCTGAAATCTTTATTAATCACATGAGCAATGAAAGTCATCATGCAAACAGATAAAATCTGTGCTCATCTTTCAAGTTTATTTTTCTTCCAGGGAGCCTCATTAGAGTGGCCTCTAAAATACTTGAAATTTGGTTTCTTAATTTACGAAGGGTGTGATTGTCAATAATTTATATCCACTCTGAGTTTAGCCAGGAGCCTTGCAATAAGAAATCAGCAGGACAGCCATTTGGTAAACAAAATCCTGCTCTCAGGAAATTGCCCTCATCCCAGGACATGAACAGACATTTCTCAAAAGAAGACAAGCAAGCGGCCAACAAATATATGAAAAATACTCAACATCACTAATCATCAAAGAAATGCAAATTAAAACCACAATGAGATACCATCGCACACCAGTCAGTATGGTTATTATTAAAAATTCAAAAAACCACCAATGTTAGAAAAGTGAACATTTATGCACTGCTGGTGGGAATATAAATTCACACTATCTCTATGGAAAACAGTATGGAGATTTCTCAAAGAGCTAAAGTAGTAATCCCACTACTGGGTATTTCTCTAAAGGAAGGGAAATCAGTATATCAAACAGATACCTGCACCCCACGTTCATCGCAGCACTATTCACAATGGCAAAGATATGGAATCAACCTAAGGCAGTGGATGGGGTATAGAAAATGTAGTACATCTACAACATGGAATACTATGCAGCCATAATAAAGAACAAAATCATGTCTTTTGCAGCAACATGAATGCAGCTGGAGGCTGTTATCCTAAGTGAACTAATTCAAAAACAGAAAGTCAAATATTGCATATTCTCACTCATAAGTAAGAGCTAAACATTGGGTACTCATGGACATAAAGACGATAGACACTGGGGACTCCAAAAGGGGGTAGGGTTAGAGGGGGGCAAGAGTTGAAAAATTACCTGTTAGGTACAGTGTTCACTATTTGGGTAATGGGTACGCTAGAAGCCCAAATTCCCCATCATTGGGCAATATACCCATGTAACAAACCTACACATGTAGCCCCTGAATCTAAAATAAAATTACATTTTAAAAAAGAGATAGTCCTAATCCCTTCCTAAGGGTATGCTATAGGTCTATGTTCTGGAGGCTGCCTGATTTTATATAGATATCTATTTAAGGCTGATTTTACATAGATATCCATATAAATAATACAGACATTAAATATATATTATATATTAAAATATATATTAAATATACATACTATGTTTTTAAATATATAATACATATTTAAAGTATATAAAGTATATATAAAACACATAATATAACAAAAATAATGTATATTATATAAAATATATATTAAAATATGTATAATGCATATTGTATATAAAATTTTATTTCATATGTAATATATATTATACATTATATATTATACATTATACATGTATAATATATGGTAGGTTTTTTTTTTTTGAGACAGAGTCTCACTTTGTCGCCCAGGCTGGAGTGCAATGGCGCAATCTTGGCTCACTGCAGCCTCCGCCTCCTGGGTTCAAGCAATTATCCTGCCTCAGCCTCCTAAGTAGCTGGGACTACAGGCGCGTGCCATCACGCCTGGCTAATCTTTGTATTTTTCGTAAAGATGGGATTTCACCATGTTGGCCAGGCTGGTCTCGATCTCCTGACCTCGTGATCCTCCTACCTCAGCCTCCCAAAGTGCTGGGATTACAGGCATGAGCCACCATGCCCAGACAATATTTGTATACTTTATATACTTATTTTTATATATCAATATGTAATAGAATACAATATGTGTTATATAACATTCTAATAGAATATATTATATAATATTCTATATCCTACATAATATATAATATTCTAATATATTCTATCTAATAATATATTGCATTATACATAATATAATATATGCTAATATATTCTATTATACATAATATGGTATATGCTAATATATTCTATTATGCATAATATGGTATATGCTAATATATTCTATTATGCATCATATGGTATATGCTAATATATTCTATTATGCATCATATGGTATATGCTAATATATTCTATTATGCATCATATGATATATGCTAATATATTCTATTATGCATAATATGATATATGCTAATATATTCTATTATATATATTTTCATGTATATTCTATTCTAATAGAATTCTAATAGAGAATATATATACTATTCTGTATGTATTATAATATAGTCTATTCTATAGATTATCATATATTCTATTCTATATATTCTGTATGTATTCCATACATTATATAATTATGTAAATATGTAATCATAATTAGTAAAATAATTATTGATTAATAGTATAATAAACAATATAAATATTATTTATCTTTATATAATAATAAATAATATAGATATTGCAAATATTTTCCCCACTGCATTGGTAGGAAATACGTAGCATGGTACAGAAAGCAAGAAAGGTCATCCTACCTAGGCACATACCTAATTTCTTCCCTCCACTGTGGCCTAGCAGATTACAACTGCTGTTTGAGATGTTTCCTTCACCACCTGGGGTAGGTGAGAGATCATTTTTATTCCATCCGAAGGTCTGCTTCAAATACCATGTAGCTCTGTGCTGTTTATGGGCGCGTTCAGTAGAGCATCATATTTTCAAGTATTGTGGAACATTACTGCTGGAATAGGTGTCTAAGCCCTTTTGCCTTTTTTTAATCTAGCGGAAACTTTCCGTTTGTTTTCTATTCATGATACAATCTGTTACTTCAACTCTTTTTAGTTCTGATTAAATGATTTGAGTGTGCAATGCTGGCATATAACTCTCTAAGTGACACGTTGTCTACATATTTCAAGTTATTGGAAAGGCAGAAACCAGAAAGGAAGTATCCTACAGAGGAGAACTCTGTGTTGGCCACGTCTCTGATGTGATGTGACACAACCAAATCCAGACAGAGGACCGAACAAAGCAGTAGTGGTCCAAGCAATCTATCACAAGCCTATGACTTTTACCTTAGAGGAAATGGGGCTGTTAGCCTCATACCTTTATCAGATAATAACACATAAAATCAGAACAAAGATGAACTATGGCGGGGAGGCTTGACAGTCGTGAAATTTAATGACTAAGAAAAGAATGAGGAGAAAGAGGGAACACAGTCATTCAAAAAATTATTAAAACAACAAGGTCTGAAAGCATTCATGTTTGCTGAAACAGCCCTTAGGTGCCACAAAGACTGTTGCTGTAATGACACCTACTTCAGTCTTCTCACTTTGTAATCACAACCACAAAGAGAAACAGGTTAAGCAATGTTGTATTATTTTTATGAATGTAGGGAAGGTTTGTTTTTTTTTTTTTTTTTTTTGCTTTTATTTTAAGTTCAGGGGTACCTGCACAGGTTTGTTATTACAGGTAGACTCGTGTCATGACGGTTTGTTACATGGATTATTTTATCACCCAAGTATTAAGCCTAGTACACATTAATTATTTTTCCTGACCCTCTCCCTCCTCCCAACCTTCACTCTCAAGTAGGCCCCAGTGTGTATTGTTCTCCTCTATGCGTCGATGTGTTCTCATCTTTTAGCTCCCACTTATAAGTGACAACATGTGGTATTTGGTTTTCTGTTCCTGTGTCAATTTGCTGAAGATAATGGCCTCCAGCTCCACCCATGACCCTACAAAGGACATGATATCATTTTTTATGGCTGCATAATATTCCATCATGTATATGTACCACATTTTCATTATCCACTCCACCATTAATGGGAATTTGGCTTGACTCCATGTCTTTGCCATTGTGAATAGTGCTGCAATGAACACTCACGTGCATGTGTCTTTACGATAGAATGATTTAAATTATCACACGTATCCCCAAAATACATACATCAATTGTGTATCATTTTTAAATTATGTAAATTCAACCAGGTATAAATAACACTTATATTATCTCATTTTTTTAAAAAGAATGTAGAGAAGGAAAATACATACATCAATTGTGTATCATTTTTTAATTGTGTAAATTCAACCAGGTATAAATAACACTTACATTTATCTCAGTTTTTTAAAAAGAATGTAGAGAAGGAAAGACACATTGGGAGCTTGGAAGCTGGGAAAACTGGAACAAGAAAATAAATAAATACTATTAGAAAATAAATACTAATAGTTAGAAATTATACTCATTAAAAAGTGGTTATTCCTCAGTCCATGGTGATGCAAATAATTAATTGAATGTATAAATGAATAAGGAAGAACGTAAACCTCTCCATGAAAGTAGAGTTTCAGTGGATAAATACAGAAGGAATGGTGGAACCAGAAAATCATAATCTTTATTTCAGGCAAGAGTTGCCCACAGAGGCTAAACAAAACAGTTGGCTGTATGAGAAGAAACAAAACACTTGCATAGTCTCAAAGTAACCACAGGGTACCTACTAGTTGCAAATGAGAAAATAGTAGCTTCAATGAAGCAGCCGAGCAGGTACCACATTTAACCAAATAAAATTATCACCAATAATGAGACATATCAACATCATTGGTATGATGATCTGAGAAGACCTCAACATCACCTCTGCGGTATTCCAGCCAAATAAGTGTAACCTCAACCTAATCTGATGGGTGAACATCAGACAAAGACAAATCGGAGACTATTATGCAAAATAACTGGTCTGTATTCTTCCAAAAGTTCAAGGTCATCAGAGACAAAAACTAAGGACAAGGCCCGGATGAAAATCCACTGTGGATGCATGACAGTGAATGCAAGGTGGGTCATGGAAGGACATTAAAACAGAAAAACCACATTCGCGGGACAATCAGAGAAATCTGAACACATGTGGATTAGTTGTCAGTGTGACAACAGTGTTAATTTCCTAGTTTCAATAATTTTCCTGTAGTTATTTGAAACAGCAATGTTAGGGGAAGCTGTGCAAAGGGAATACTAGAATTCTCTGTACCATCTTTGTAACTTTTTTTGTAAATCTAAAGTGATTTCAAAATGAAAAAAATTAAAAATAATTAAAAAGAACACAAATGCATATGACAAAATAATAATAAGTAAAGAGAAGAAGTTAATGCATTTTAGAAATACTCATGGCATTTCCAATCAACAGTAAATATTCAAGAAACATTGCTGATATTTAAGAAGGGAAAAAATGTGAACTAAAGATGTTCTACTAATGATACTATTATATATGCCATTTTCTAAAACATAGGTATAATTTAACAGATCCTAACTTCATGCATTTCTTGCTTTGCCAAAAATATATCTAATTTTTTATCAGTCAAAATTCTAGTCATCATTCTACAGAATGGGAGAAGATATTCACAAACTATGCCTCCAACAAAGACCTAATATCCAAAATCTATAGGGAATTTAAATTAACAAGCACAAAACAAATAACTCCATTTAAAAATGTGCAAAGGACATGAACAGACACTTCTCCAAAGAAGACATACAAGTGGACAACAAACACACGAAAAAAATGCTTGGCATCACTAATCATTAGAGAAACGCAAATCAAAAACCACAATGAGATGCCATCTCACACCAGTCAGGATGGCTATTATCAAAAAGTCAAAAAACAACAGTTGCTGGCGAGGCTATGGTGAAAAGGGAATGCTTATAAAATGTTAGTGTGAATGTAGATTAGTTCAGCCACTGTGGAAAGCAGTTTGGAGATTTCTCAAAGATATTGAAACAGAGCTACCATTCAACCAGGCAATTCCATTACTGGGTATCTACCCCAAAGAAAATAAATCATTCTACCAAAAACACACGTGCATTTGTATGTTCATTGCTGCAATATTCAGAATAACAAAGACATGGAGCCAACTCAGGTACCCATTGATGGTAGACTGGATTAAAAAATGTGGTACATATATGCCATGGAATACTACACAGCCATAAAAGAGAATGAAATCATGTCCTTTGCAGCAACATGGATACAGCTGGAAGCTATTTTCCTAAGCGAATTAATGCAGGAACACAAAACCCAATACTGCACGTTCTTTCTTATAAGTGGGAAGTAAGCATTGAGCACACATTTATATAATTATGGGAAAAATAAATACTGTGGAATACTAGAGTGTGACTGGGGGGCAGAAATGGAAAAACGACTTATCAGGTACCATGCTCACTACCAGGGTATCGGGATCCATACTCCAAACCTCAGCATCACTCAATATTCCCATGTAACAAATCTGCATATGTACTCCCTGCATCTAAAATAAAAGTTGAAATTTAAAACAAAAACAAAAAAGAATACAATTTCTTAGAGAAGAGAAAGTGTTAACAAAAAAATAAAATCCTGGTGATACTTTTACACCTATTTCAAGCTTTGTGTACTTTGTAAAATCTTTCCAACTTTCCCCAACTAATAGGGCATTTATGTCTTTCATCATGCTGTGTTGCACTCTGGGGACAAAATTATCTTATTCCATTTCAGTACCTTGGGATAGAAGGAAGATGTGAAGTCTTCCAAATGCCAGTCCACCTGTGGGCTTACAGGTGGAATCCCTCATGACTTCTCTCCTATCCTAGGAATGTTTTAGAGCCCCGGGTGGGGTTTTTACAGTGGATGGAGAGTAGGACCTTGGACAGCTCCATGGTCTCAACCCTGGTTGATACCTATGCTACTCATGAACTATCAACAAATCCCTTACTCAATGAGCCATCATCTTTCTGAAGGGCACATCAACAGCAATGCCTTCAGTTGCTACCACCATCTCTCTCACGAATACAGAACAGGGCTTTGGCTTACAACTTTCTTTCAGCAGAAACAGTAGCCAAGGTGACAGGCTATGACAAAAGGAGTGAACGAGGTATTCTAGGTGCTTCATGAGTCTATTTTAGGAAATGTTTTCTTCGGCGGGCGCAGTGGCTCATGCCTATAATCTCAGCACCTTGAGGCCGAGGTGGGAGGATCACTTGACGCCAGGAGTTCGATATCAGTCTGCCCCCCCCTCTGCAGCCCCACCACCCCCCGCCCTGCCATCTCTACAGGAAAAAAAAATAGCCAGGCATAACGGTGCACACTTATAATCCCAGCTACTCAAGAGGCTGAGATAGGAGGATCTCTTCAGCCTAGGAGATTGGGGCTGCAGTAAGCCATGATTGCACCACTGCACTCCGGCCTGGGTGACAAAGTAAGACTGTGACTCCAAAATCAAAAAAATAGGAAATGTTTTTCCCTTCGTGTTTATTTTCTACACACTGATGATATACTCAAGGGAACCCACAGAAAGAAAACTTCCTTTAGCCAACTGGCAAGTGATAAGGGGTGTTTTTCTTTCAAAGGGCTAGAGGACAGAGAACACTAGGCCCTACAAGGACAACCATCAATCCTCAAGCAGCAGTTCATCTTTATATTCCTTTATATTCTTACTTCTTCCACTGACGTTTTTATTGTTTCCACTTGGCCTGGGTTCATTGACATGATTGGGAATTGAAATAAGTAAGGGAAAAGAGAAGAAATGTTTCCTCAGCTAGATGATGAAAAGTAAGGGGGTGAGAGTGCAGGAGAAAACAACCACATTTGCCAAATGGTAATGCATCCTTCTGCAGGAAGGTAGCATCCAGATTTTCATGTCAGATGTACACCATGTTCAAGGGATTACACTCAATACCCCAAAATGCATCCAGCAAGGTCTCTGATGCTTTCACATTGTTGACACTGCTTCCATACGGGGGCAGGATGTGAATGGGTTTTACGGCATCCCACACGATTCCTCACTCCTTCCCCAGTGATCAGTCTAATTGTGATAAACACCCTCACACTCTGTGCAGAACGTGTGAATCAAGCACTGTATGTTTTATAGCACTGTGATTCCGTGTTGCTGTATGAAGACATAAACACTTCCACTCTGGGAGCAGGGGTAGCCAAATTTTGCTGTACTGCATTTTTCCACTTTAATCCTATTCCAAAAGCAGTACCATATCCCCTGGCAATGCTCTCCTCTAAGTTGGCAGCCTACCTGCTTGCCATTCGGAATTAAGATCTAAATGGTGCTGGAGGTTTTTACACTGTTGGTGGGAGCGTAAATTAGTTGAACTATTGTGGAAGAGAGTGCGGCAATTCCTCAAGGATCTAGAACCAGAAATACCATTTGACCTAGCAATTCCATTACTGGGTATATGCTCAAAGGATTATAAATCACTTTGCTATAAAGACGCATGCACACATAAATTTATTGCACCACTATTTACAATAGCAAAGACTTGAAACCAACCCAAATGCCCATCAATGATAGACTGGATAAAGAAAAGGTGGCACATACACACCATGGAATACTATGCAGCCATAAAAAAGAATGAGTTTATGTCTTTTGCAGGGACATGGATGAATCTGGAAGCCATCATTCTCAGCAAACGAACGCAGGAACAGAAAACCAAACACCGCATGTTCTCACTCATAAGTGGAAGTTGAACAATGAGAACGCATGGACGCAGGGAGGGGAACATCACACACCAAGGCCTGTCAGGGGGTGGGGGGGAAGGGGAAGGATAGCATTAGGACAAATAGCTAATGTATGTGGGGCTTAAAACCTAGATAATGGGTTGATAGGTGCAGCAAACCACCATGGCACGTGTATACCTGTGCAACAAACCTGCAGGTTCTGCACATGTATCCCAGAACTTAAAGTAAAACATATCTATATTTTTCCCTAAAAAAGATTAAATTACAAATTGACACAGAGGTGATTTGTAAACATTTTAAAGATTTCTATGAATATTCATTTGTACTATTCTTATACTAGTGAGGCTGGTTTCCATTGTAGTGGATCAGAGAAAAAGCAGAGCAGAATTTATTGTCCATTTATTGCCTTTCCATCTTATTCCTTCTGACTTCTGTCGCTCATTGCCTCAAGTTCAACCATACCTGATGTATAGTCAGACCTTTGTATTCCAGGGTTCCATATCTGTGAATTCGACCAACCTGGGATCAAAAATATTCAGAAAAAAAAAGGGTCTGTACTGAACATGTATAGACTTTTCTTTTTCTTGTCACTAATCCCTAAACAATAAAGTAGCTTTTACATTGTGTTTGGTATTTTAAGGAATCTAGAGATGACTTAAAGTATACAAGAGGATGTACATAGGTTGTATGCAAATATCATGTCATTTTATAAAAGAAACTTGAGCATCTTCAAATTTTGATATGCATGAGGAGTCCTAGAACCAATTTTCCATGGAGACTGAGAAATGACGGTGTAAAAGAAATAGGACATAAATAAGTAAATTATGTTTCAACTGCATGACAAGATTGGAACATAGCCCGTAGATATGTGATATGGATAATGCTTTTTATTGCCATTGATAGTCATGATTGGCCCATAATACCAAAATATTTAGTTTCATACAAGCGAGTTTTATTTTCTCAGATATTTTTTAAATTCTTTGATTTCTTAAATCTGTCTTCCACAATTCCCTGTAAAGTGTTGGTACACAAAAATACTGAATAGTCTGGGCACAATGGCTCACACCTGTAGTCCCAGCATTTTGGGTGCAAAGGTGGGAGAATTGCTTGAGGCTAGGAGTTCATGACCAGCCTGGTCAATATAGCAATACCTCATCTCTACTGAAAATTTAAAAATTAGCCGGCCGTGGTGCTGCATGCCTGTGGCCTCAGCTTCTTGGGAGGCTGAAGCAGGAGGATCGCTTGAGTCCAGGAATTTGAAGATGCAGTGAGCTATGATCACATCATTGCACTCCAGCCTGAGTGACAGAGCAAGACTCCGTCTCAAAAAAAAAAAAAAAAAAAAAAAAAACCACTGAACAAATACTTCCTGGACTCTACTGAACGTAGACTACTTAACAATATATGAGATAGACCAAGTAAAACTGGGAAATAAGTTACTTGGATTCAAATTAAAAAGGAGTTAATTCTGCTATTTGTTTTGCCTGTAAAACCACAATGTTGGGGTGTGTGGCTATTTTGAAAAGTAAATGATAGAATGCAATTAAAAACAAAGGAGGGTGTTGGGGGTTGGTAATCAAAAGGCAATATGAGAGACTCTCATAATGCAACTGCCCTGTTTCTTGATTGTAGTGGTAATTATATGAGTCTCTAAGTAGTAAAACTGTAAAGACATAAAGACACACAAACACATAAAAATTATTACCAGTGAAACTGATGGAATATGAATAAGGTCAATGGATTGTATCAGTGTCACTTTTCTGGTTGTGACACTGTACAACAGTTATGCAAAATGCCACCATTTGGGAATTAGGATGGGAGGTACAGGCAACCTCTATGTATCATTTCCTACCACTGAATGTGAATGTACCATTCCCTCAAAATTAAAAATAAAAATTCATTTTTTATAAAAAGCAACGATTAAAACAAAGTAAAATGAAACAAATGAACCTAATTTTGCATGCAGGTCTTAACCACACAGAGGATAAATAATCCATGTGTCTTTAACACATCATCATTTGACTCTACAACCCTAATGAGATAGACCTAATGAGCAAAACAACTTGAACAGTCAAAACAAGGAAGTAAAGCAGTCCTCAGGGGTGGAACTTGATGTCATTATCTCCACTGTGCCCAATTGATACTGTAGTTGTGATCTATAAGTTATTTTATAATATTGCCTATTTATGTGGATGTTTTCAGAAGCAGGGTCTCACTCTGTCACCCAGGCTAGAGTGCAGTGCTGCAGTCATAGCTCGCTGCACCCTTGTACTCCTGGGTTCAAGCGATCCTCCCACCTCAGCCTCCCAAATAGTTGGGACTAAAAACACATGCCACCACACCATGTGGCAGCTAAGGTTTTTAATTTTTTGTAGAGAGGTCTGGTTATGTTACCCAGTCTGGTCTTGAACTGCTGGTCTCAAGCAATCCTCCTGCCTCGACCTCCCAAAGTATTGGGATTACAGGTGTAAGCCAAAACACTTGGCCCTCAGGTGGGCGTCATGCCTTTACGCAGGAGGCATTGTTCATTCTCCCTGATGCAATTTAATTATCCCCAAAATCTAAAGCTTAGAATGCCTGAAACATCACTGTGTACCCTAGACACTCTGTCTGCTCTTTCCAAAGCACCCTAGGAGTGCTCACCCTAGGAGTGCTCACAGAGTCCTTCACTCTAGTTATTCCCACCACTTGGGAGGACCTACCTCCTAACATCCCATAAACAAATATCTTCTCTGCTAACAAGTAAGGGATTTCTATATGAAGTGATGAAAATGTTCTAAAATTAGATAGGGGTGATGAATGCACAACTGTGAATACACTAAAAACCATTCAACAGTATACTTTAACAGATGATTTTTATGGTATGATGATTAAATTTCAATAAAGCTATTATTTAACAGAAAGAAAGGAGGGAAGGAAGGAAGGAAGGAAGGAAGGAAGGAAGGAAGGAAGGAAGGAAGGAAGGAAGGAAGGAGAAGACGGAAAGAAAGAAGAGCAAGAAAGGAAGGAAGGGCAGAGAGAGCAGAAAGAGGGGAAGGAAGAAATAAACAAGGAAAGAAAGGAGAAAAGAAACAAGAAAGAAAAAAGAGGGGTGGAAAAGAATAAAGAACAAAAGGAAGGAGAGAGGGAGGGAGGGAAGAAGCACGGAAGAAAAAAGAAAGAAATGAAGGAAAGAAAGAGAGAGGAAGGGAGGAAAAAGGAAAGAAAAAAGGAAGAAAGAAGAAAGAAAAAAGAAGACTGGAAAAGAAAGAAGGAAAGAAAGGAAGGAAGGAAGGAGGGAGGGAAGGAGGGAGAGAGAGAGGGAAGGAAGGAAGATGGAAGGAAAAGAAAGAAGAAAGAAAGAAAGAGAGAAAGAAAGAAAGAAAGAAAGAAAGAGAAAGAAAGAAAGAAAGGGAAAGAAAGAAAGAAAGGGAAAGTAAGGGAAAGAAAGGAGGAGGGAAAGAGCAGAAGGAAAAAGGAGGAGGGAGGGAGAGAAGGACAGAAGGGAGAGAGGAAAGAGAAAGAGAGAGAGTAGGTTGAAGAAGGCCAGCTGCAAAGCCATTTTGTTGAGAGTAACATTAAAATAGTGCAAACATAAGGAGAGTGCTTTTTAGTGCCCCTAAAACGGTTCCAAATTTCTTACCTTTGTCTTAACACTTGGTTAGACAAGGAATCCAAAGACCTGACTTCAGTTCTCGCTGTGTTCATCTGGATGTTCCTGGGCATCTAACACAACCTTCCATAACTCAGATGCCTCGTCTGTAAATGGGATCCAGGCACAGCCACCACACACATGTGTGGTCAGGATGAACCAGGAAGTGGGTGCCAGTGTCTGGTAATAGTTAAAGCATAGATACTGGCTATGACCATCAATCCCTCCACAAGTGCAGCTAGACATTTCTTGTGCCGGTGTCATCCTTGTCCAATCACTGCATCCTATTAAGGGGTTGGGATGATGCCTATAGCCTTTGTATTCATTGCTCTGGTCATATGTATGAGGTGTTATGCTGGAGTTTTCTGTGACCAACCCCTTCCAGGAAACCGCAACAATATTCCTCTTCAGAGGTCATTTCTCTTATGCGAATTACTTCAGCCTTAGAAAACTAGAGAAGACACGGAGGAGAGGGAAATTCTTCTACTCCAATCACAAAGTAATCTTTACCGCTCAACAGTTAAGGAATATATGAAGACTTGAAAATATATTTTATTTCAAATACATTGTCTTTTGTTTCACTGTTCATTGTTTGATGGGAAGACACCATAAACATACAGCTTAGTATCTTGAATTTCCTTCTAGGAGAAGAACTTCATATTTAGAGCTGAACCTGTTTTTTACTGAGCAGTTTGCAAAGAAAACTATTCTTTGTGGCTCATGCCTGTAATCTCAGTGCTTTGGGAGGCTAAGGTGGGAGGATTGCTTGAAGCCAAGAGTTCGAGATCAGCCTGGGCAAGATCACAAGACCCTGTCTCTACAAAAACTGGGAAAATAAAATAACTTTTTAAACAAACAGCTATTTCTTTATCGCCAAAGAATTCCCCACTTCACGTTTCCAGGTGTAGGATACCTATGCCCCTCTCTTGTCTAATTAATAGCTGTTTCCTCAGAGGATGAAAACAATTATTACTTATAAAGTAAAATTAATTAAATTAAAGGGAAAATATTCCATGAGGAACAAATCATTAATTGAAGTATTAATAAAGATAAAATCAAAATAACGTTTAATTAACCATGCTGTAACATCTGCAGCTCCATTTCTCTTCATTAACATGAAGAATAGTTGTCTATATTTGAATACGTATTTTCATGTTGCAATTTTACCTACAGAGCCTGGGTGCCATGGCTCACACCTGTAATCCTAGCACTTTGAGAGGCTGAGACAGGCAGATTGCTTGAGCCCAGGAGTTCAAAACCAACCTGGGCAACATATCGAGACCCCATCTCTACAAAAAATTAGCTGGACGTTGAAGTGTGCACCTATAATCCCAGCTACTCAGGAGGCTGAGTGGGAAGGATCGCTTGAGCCCAGGAGTTCAAGGCTGCAATGAGTTGTGATCACACCACTGCACTCCAGCCTGGATGACAGTAAGACCCTGCCAAGAAAGAAGGAAGGAAGGAAGAAAGGAAGGAAGGAAGGAAGGAAGGAAGGAAGGAAGGAAGGAAGGAAGGAAGGAAGGAAGGAAAGAAAGAAAGAAAGAAAGAAAGAAAGAAAGAAAGAAAGAAAGAAAGAAAGAAAGAAAGAAAGAGAAAGAGAGAAAGAGGGAGGGAGGGAGGGAAGGAAGGAAGGAAGGAAGAAGGGAAGAAGGAAGGAAGAAGGAAGAAAGGAAGGAAGGAAGGAAGGAAGGAAGGAAGGAAGGAAGGAAGGAAGGAAGGAAGGGAAGGGAAGGGAAGAGAAGGAGGAAGGAAGAAAGGAAGGAAGGGGAAGGGAAGGAGGAAGAAAGGAAGGAAGGAAGGAAAAGGAAAGGAAAGGAAGGGAGGGAGGGAGGAAGAAAGGAAGGAAGGAAGAAAAAGAAGGAAAGGAAGGAAAGAAGAAAGGAAGGAAGGGAGAGAGAGAAGGAAAGGAAGGAAGGAAGGAAAGAAAGAAGGAAGGAAGAAAGGAAGGAAAGAGGGAGGAGGGGGAGGAAGGAAGGAAGGAAGAAAGGAAAGAGGGAGGAGGGGCAGGAAGGAAGGATGGAAGGAAGGAAGAAAGGTAGGAAGGAAGGAAGGAAGGAAGGAAGGAAGGAAGGAAGGAAGGAAGGAAGGAAAGAAGGAAGGAAGGAAGGGAAGGAAGGGAAAATTTACTCATGGAAATGAGTGCCTTAACTTTTAAAATAATACTTTCAAATCATGTGAATGTATTAAATCTTCTAGACTATTAAATTAGCTGTTGCCATAAATTCATACAGAATTACCTGCATCTCTGTGTTCTATATTTAAATAGCCATCTCCTGCTGTGAATTTCTCCATCAAGCTATTTATTCAGAAAAATATTTAAAATAGAAATAAGAGGAGAAAAGAAAGAGTTGGTTTATTGGCTGCATTGGTGAAACAATTGGATGCAGTTTTGACAAATGAATTAAAGAAGAAATGGTGCCCCTACACTCTGTGACAAAGCGACCTCACAGAATACCAGCGTGACACTACCTGTGGCCGCAATCCTTCTCCAGCGCCTTCAGGGTGGCAGATGCCATAAAAACTCAGATCTACCTTGTTTGTTCTTTTGAAGTTCAATTCCCCAGTGATCCTTTTCTGTATATATTTTTGACAAATAAGAGAGATGGAGAAATATTTTGAGAGAGGAAACTAAACAATAAGCGTGCACCTGTAAAGGGAAACCTGCTCAGTTGTAGTAACATTTGATGCTGCTCAGCTGTTTGTTTTGAGACAGACCCAATTACAGAAGCAAGACCACGGGGCAACGCACTGTGCATTTTCAGCTTTGAGAAATGAAGCCAATGCAATTCATTGTCTTAAACCACAAAGTGTCTTTCTATTAAAAATTTAAAATGTAGAGAAATAGAATGCATTGGCTCTGCAGGATCTTGCACAGATTCTAAGTGGATTATAAGACCCCTCTAGCCTATGAGAGTATTGTCAGTAAGTGCACCTTCATGCAAGGCAAAGGGGAAGCCCATGACCAATTAGGAAGGATTGCCTGTCTGCAATTCATCTCTCCACACGTATTCTTGTTATCCCCTTCGAATCCAACTCTGGTCACACATAATGGTCATCATTCATTATTAAAACAGAAGTCTAGGGCCAGGCGCGGTGGCTCACGCCTGTAATCCCAGCACTTTGGGAGGCCAAGGTGGGTGAATCACCTGAGGTGAGGAGTTTGAGACCAGCCTGGCCAAGGCAGTGAAACCCTGTCTCTACTAAAACTACAAAAAGTTAACCGGGCATGGTGGTGGCCACATGGCCATCTGTAGTCCCAGCTACTCAAGAGGCTGAGGCAGGAGAATCACTTGAACCCGGGAGACGGAGGTTGCAGTGAACCAAGATTGTGCCACTGCACTCCAGCCTGAGCAACAGAGTAAGAAAGATTCCATCTCAATTTTAAAAAAAATGGAAATTCCATTTCCAAGGGACAACAGGAGTCCAAAGAGCAATGTGATTCAAAGGTTGCTTGGCGTAATGGACGATGTTATTATTCATGTGTGCATTACTAGTTACACATTGAGGAAGCAAGGGAGGTCTTGACATTTATAAGTTTTACATACTGCAAATGAAAGTCAGTCCTAACTGGCCAATGCAAAGCTGCAATGCCAGTGATTTCATTAGGAGATAGCTCTTATGATAAAGGAAAAAAGTCATCAGTTCTGTGTGCAGAATTAGAGAGTGAGTGGGTAGAGTCAGCCACAAAAAGTCCAGCTTACCAAACATCCTATAAGACCATCATTCCCATCCTGAGTTGTGCAAAATAATAATAAAACAAGCAGAGTTTTTAAATTGTGATGAATAAAACTTATTCCAAAAACTTTTCCTCAAAATTAAGGGTCAGTAAACGATATCTATCTATTGCCTATCAATCTATCAATCTATTATCTATCAATTTATTAATCTATCGATTCCATCTATCTATCTGCCTGTCTGTCTATTCCATCTATCATCTATTGATGTATCTATCTATCTATCATCTATCCAGATATTCCATCTATCGTCTATCTAGTCCATCCATCTATCTATTTATCAGCTATCTAGCTATTTTATATATCTATCTGTCATCTATGTATCTATCTTTCAATCTATTCCATCTATCTATTGATCTATCATCTATATAGCTATTCTATCTGCCTATCATCTATCTATCTATTTCACTTATCTATCTATCTACCTACGTATGTATCCATCTGTACAGCCAAATATAGTCCCTGGTTTTTTTTTAATTTAAAAATATTAAATTTATTTTATGTACAACTATTGAAGGTCAACAAAAAAAAAGAAAATTACCAAATTACCCACAAGCTAAGAAAAGACTTACATTTCAAACTTTTTTTTAAAACAGGGTCTTACTCTGTTGCCCAGGCTGGAGTGCAGTGGCATGTTCATAACTTACTGCAACCTCTGCTTCCCTGGCTCAAGCTATCCTCCTGCCTCAGCCTCCTGAGCAGCTAGGACTACAGGTGCACTACCATGCCCAGCTAATTTTTTGTATTTTTCTTTTAGTAGAGATGGGGTTTCACCATGTTCCCAGCCTGGTCTCGAATTCCTGGGCTGAAGTGATCTTGCTGACTGGATCTCCCAAAGTACTGGAATTACAGGTGTAAGCCACCATGCCTGGCCTCAAATGGTTTTTAAAAAACAAAAGAAGAATAATGGTTCATGCACGTAAAAACTGTGTGAAATTCAACTTCCAGTGTCCCTACATAACATTTTATTAGCACACACCGATGCACATTTGTTTGTGTATAGTCTATGGCTACTTTCACGCTACAACATCAAAGTTAAGTAGTTGTGACAAAAACAGTGTGTCCCACAAAGCCCAAAAAGTTTACTACCTGACACTTTACAAAAAAAGACTGTTAGCCACTGAGCTGAAGTGTCTACCCTACGGTAAATTTATTTCAGCGCTTTAAAACATTTTCAAAACTATTTAAAATGTTTTCAAAAATTTGTTGAAGGCAGTTGTGGTGGCTCACGCCTCTAATCCCAGCACTTTGGGAGACCAAGGCAGGTGGATTGCTTGAGCCCAGGAGTTCAAAACCAGCCTGGGCAACATGGTGAGACCTCTATTTCAATTGTATATTTTTTTAATGTTAATTAAAATAATAAAAAGTAAAAAAAATAAAAAAACTTTTTTGAACTTTTAAATTTTGAAGTAAGTTCAAAAATTTAAAAGTTGCAAAGAATTGTGACACACTTTTTACCTAGATTAACTAATTTTTAACATTTTGCAGGAGTTGCTTTATCACTCTCTGATTGTATACACAAATGTATGCACGTAGACCTTTATTACGTTAATAATTCAATGTCTATTTCCTAAGAACAAGGATATTCTCCTAAACACAGGAAAATTATAGTTAGAAAAAATACAGTTAGAAGGAATAAGTTCTAGTGTTCAATAGTACAGTAGGGAAATTATGATTAATGATAATTTATTGTATTTTTCAAAATAGCTAGAAGAGAAAATTTGCAATGTTTCCAACACAAAAAGTGGTAAATACTTGAGATGATGAACACTCCAGTTATTCTGACTTGATCATTACACACTGTACACAGAAACCAAACCATCACATGTACCCTAAAAGATATGTACAACTATTGAAGGTCAACAAAAAAAAAGAAAATTACCAAATTCAAGAAATTGAATGTTCGTACAATATTTTATCTCTGTACAACCCATATCCTGACTTCATTCGTTGCCCAAATAACGTGTTCTGTAGCGTTTTTGTGTTTTTGTTTGTTTCTGGCCACAGGATCTAATCCAGAGCCAAAGACTGCATTTAGTGATCACAGGTCTTTATTCTTCCTTCATCTGGGACAGCACCTCAGCCTCACCTTGACATTCAGAATGTTCACCTTCTTTTGAAATTCTATCCACAGGCCTTTAACTTAGAGAATGTTGGGATTGCAACTTGCTTCCTTGTGATGAGATCCGGTTATGAAATCTGGGCTGGAAGACACACAAGGTAGGCTGAGTTCTTGCCCAGGTATCATTCATATACGGAGGCACCTGTTGTCCATCTTCTCTACATCAGTTACGCTAACTTTAGTCACTCGGTCAAAGTGTTGTCCCATTTCTCCCTGCATACTTACAAATTTCATTACATAATTAATAACTTGCGCAAAATACTTTGAGCTTATGCAACTGTCTTGTTCCTCATCAAACTCCACTCATCTCCAGATTTTAGCATCCATTGATGAACCTTGCCAGAATCAACTTTGACCATGATAAATACAAAATAGTGATTTTCAATTCTGTCATTTTTCTACATTTTTTTCTACGGAGTCTTCATATTTACTTATGTGTTTGTGTAAGGATTGATCAATGTATGATCAGTATGGACTTGTGGGCTCTTATTGTATTCAATAGGCATAACTGTCCTTAGTAATTCTATTCCTCAACTTGTCCCATATTCGTGTGTTGAAAGCCCTTTCAAAGTGGCCCATGTATCCTTTCAAGGTCTTGATCAGACCTTTGAGCAGTTTCTTAATTTTTGGATTAAAAAGATATCTGTGACTATCTTGGGCCTTCCCTGACTCAGTCCTGTCTACATAGTTCTTTATCTTATAAAGGCATTAACTATAATATTAGGCATTTCTCTAAGAAGCCATGGTTCCTTTCAGCGGGAAATAATAATTAGAAACCAAGACATGGACAGCAGGCGAACTCTTCAGTACTGAGGTGTCATTGCTTCTAGTCTCTAAGAGACGAAACAGAAAAAAATTATCAATCACTTCAGAGTCGCAAAAATGATACCATGCAATTCTAAATAAATTCACTTTAAGTTCTTTTTTGAATTGTAGTCGTAAACTGAACTACATTTAACTGATCAACACACTTTTATTAAAGTCAAACTCCAGGTTAGACACTGTGTTTAGGGCTGTGGTATGGAACAAATACAAATTACTCTTTCCTGAAAAGAGAACCAGCAAGAAAAAGTACGTGTTGTACCAGAGGTGGAGAGGATGTGGTGAGTTGGAGAGTGACCACACAAAAATTCATGTCTTCCTGCAACCTGGGAATGTGGTCTTGTTCGGAAATAGGGTTTTTGCAGACGTAATTAGTTAAGGATCTTGAGATGAGATCGTCTTGGATTTAGGGTGACTGCTGTCCTTATAAAAAGAGGATAGGACACAGAGGGGAGGAGGCCCTGTTGGAGATGGAGGCAGAGACTAGAGTGATGCAGCCACAAGCCCAGGGATGCCTGCAGTCCCCAGGAGCTGGGAGAAGCAGGAAGGACCCTCCTCTAGAGCCTCCGGAGGAAACTGGTTACAATTGAAGTGGATTGAACTATAGTCCCCTCAAAAGCTATATCTGCATCCTAGCCCCCAGAACCTGGGAATTGGACCTTATTTGGAAATGGGGTCTTTGCAGATGCCATTAAGGGAAAAATCTTGAGATGAGGTAGAGAGGCAGAGATTGGAGTGATGCGGCCACAAGCCCAGGGATGTCTGGAGCCCCCAGGAGCTAGGAGAGGCAGGAAGGAGCCTTCCCTAGAGCCTCCAGAAGGAACTGGGTACAACTGCAATGGGTTGAATGGTGACCCCAAAACATGTTCATGTCCTACAGCTCCGAACCTGTAAATGGGACCTTATACTTTTGAAATACAGTCTTCGCAGGTATAATTAGGAGAAGGCTCTTGAGATGAGATCATCCTAGATGAGGATGGGCCCTAAATGCCATGACAGGGATCCTTCTAAGAGACAGAAGAAGAGACATAGACACAGAAGAGAAGACCATGTGGAGACGGAGGCAGAGACTGCATTCTCAGCTGTGACCAGAAACAGCAGAATAAAATGAAGGACCATGCTGGAAGTGCTGTAAATGCACCACTCAAAAGATGAACATTATGAATGTTTTTTATATATATATATGTACATTATATATTCTATTATAATTATATTATATTAACTATAGTGTGTTAATTAATTAGATATATTAATTAATTATATCATATAATTAATTATATTATAATTACTAATTATACCTTAGGCTGGGCAAAGTGACACACACCTGTAATCCCGACACTTTGGTAGGACAAGGCAGGAGGAAAATTTGAGGCCAGGAGTTCCAGACCAGTTTGGGAAATACAGTGAGTCTCCATCTCTAAAAATAATAATAAATAAGTAAACAAATAAATAAATCAATGAGGAAATGAATAAATAAGTGTATTGTCATGTTATAATTATTATATTATGTGTATATCAAAAATATACATGTTATAAACTATTATGTAAATAAAATATATAATAGTTTCATATGATATATTAAAGTATTGTTACATAAATAAAATATTTATATAATATATTAATTATTATATAAAACATAACATAGTATATAAATAAAATATAATGTATTATATATTATATAAAATTGTATAAATTATATAAAATGTAATGTACAAAATATGTATCCTATATTATGAGATATAATAATTATAACATATATTATATATGTCTTAATAACATAATATATAATTATATAATAGAATAACTTATATAAATAAAATATAATAAATTATATAATATATATTATGTTATAATTAATATATCTCATAATATATAAGTTATAAATACTATATTATTACATTGCAATTGTACTGTTATATTATATTGTGATTATACCATACATCATGTAATGATTACTATGTTATTACATGTTATATAATACATGATACAATATATTTTATTATAATGTTGCATATTATGTTATAATGTTATATAACTATTGCATTATTATAATTATATTATATTACTATGATTATATCATATGTAATATATAGTATATATTTTGGATATGATGCCAAAATACACAAATAGTAGATATGTTATTAATATAAAAGTATATTGAATATATTTATAATATACTTAATACATAATGGAGTGACATAAATCTATGAAATGTATATGTTGAAATATTTGAACCTATATTATGTATAGGGATACATATTTATAAGCAATGAAACCCTCTTCCCATGTCTCAGTGCCTCTTCTTTTGCACCCATTCAACCTCATGGTGCCATCAAGACCTCCTTCCCTATGAAAGGGGAGGCTTTCTAGGGCCGAGAGCCCTTGGGAAGGAGATCTTTGGAAATAGTAGTCCAACAAGAAGAACTTCTCTGACCTTACATAATTACGAGAGTCACAGCTAAGCTTTATCCACTAGAATGCAAAGTCAGTTGGAATAAAGGTATGAAGAAAAGAGTCTGGGCTAGGGAAGCATCCCATGGAGACGTGTCCCTGTGGCTATAGGATGCTCCTGCCCTGCTTCCCATGCCCTGCACATCCTCAACTCCACAGAAGCCCACAGCATTTTCACAGGAGAGGTCCCACGTTGCTTTTCGTCTTTCTAATACCCTCCTTTTCAATGTCATGGTCATCAAACCTGTTGGGGTCCGCGTGTTTCCTAAACAAAGGAATGAACACACAAGACAACACAAGACAAGACAAACATGGCGGCCGCCTCGAATGGCGCGCTCCGCTTTATTTTATACAGTCGTTTGTGGAATGTTGCCAAGTCACAAGACACATTGTTGTTTTTCTGACCTTTCCCTGACTTTCTGGATTTTCAAGATATTTACATATAAACAGGCCCCCAACGCCCTGCTTCGTTTGCGAGAGCAGGACTTATGGGGAACGCCCTGCTTCGTTTGCGAGAGGACTTATGGGGAACGCCCTGCTTCGTTTGCGAGAGCAGGACTTATCGGGAACACCCTGTTTGTGAGCACATAGTCCTCTACAAAACCAAACGAAAATATGGTGCACACACTTAAATCTTCTCCTGTTTGAAATCTCAGTATTTTGAAACTAGAAATGCTGCCTTTGAGAAATATTTCCCCGAGGAATGCTTATTGTAAATTCAGCTGCCAGCGCTCCTTTTCAAATAAAATCAATAATATCATGACTCATTTTGCACCAAAAGATGAATGTGCGGTC
>NC_132933.1:150214064-150226564 GCF_047675955.1 Chlorocebus sabaeus
GGTGTTCATACCCATCTCCTGCTTGCCCAGATCCAAACCCTTCCCTGTCCTGCTATTCTATTAAATGCCTAACACTTCTCTCTGAGTGTGTCCCTTCAATTGCTGAGAATATTTTGTGCTGAATTCATCGAAGACAGCCCTATGTGAATTCATATTTAGAACCCAACCCATTTCCCTCAGAAGAAGATAGCGAGCAACAGCAGCAGAAGACGCCGACTGGCAATATTTGGCTTCTGGCGGTAGTTACAACATCTGTATGCCTCCAAGCCCATTGGCCCTAAAAGACAATGCAGTGTGTTTATTCTTGTCATCATTCCAGTCCATCGTGTTCCTGCAGAAACGAAAGCTCCTTCTGGTCAGCATCCCCTCGTGGATCAATGCTTGGCAGGGTGCACTTGGACAATAATTTTGCAGGGTCAGGCAAAGCAGAAACAAACAAGAGTCAGGCTATCCAGGCTCAGATGTCTCTGATGAGTAATGCCTGCAGAACCCCTGGAATGTAACAGCTCTGGCCAGTCTGCTGCCTCCTCAAAAAGGGCTGTTAGTTCAACCAAATACATTATTGTCAGCTTTTAAAGAGTGCTCTTGGAGTAACGGCTTTGCTCCCCGAAAAGCTGCAGAAAATCAGACTCTTTCAAGTGCTTCTCAAAAACAGGGGACCCACCCCAGCCCATGACACCACTCAAAGTTGAGAAACCAAAGCGAATTAAAGAGGTTTGCAATCGCTTTCAGACCCATCCAACTGCCGTCCACAATGACGAACATGTATTATATCTCAGCCCAGCCCAGTCCAGCAGGGCAGAGGGAGCGGAACAAAAGCTTTGCCCATGTGGCTTCTTTAGCAAGGCTTTCCATGCACCCTGTGGGCGTTTTATCCTCTCCTCTGTGGAATTTTCTTCTCTGCCAGGCGGGTGGCTGCATGCTCCTTTCACAGACCACTTGAGAAACACTGGTTTGAATCTGACTCTGGGGGAGAGGAAAGGAAGTTTCTGGTTTCCTGCTCAGGGGAAATTTTACTACTATGACTAGGACACCATACAAGGCGTGGTGGCAACCCTGAGTCATACTAAAACAAAGCTGAAAAACACACCCATGCACCATCTCCTCAAAACACACCAAGGAACCAAGCCAAGAAAGAATACTGAACAGGAAATTCAAGAAGAGGAAGTCCTTCTGGTCTCTCGAGATGTGAAAAGATACTATCAGTTGGACAAACGGGAGTAGAAATTTTGGTGAGCTACCATGTTTCAGACAAGAGACTGGGACAAATCAAAAAAGAACACACTTTGGCAGGCCGAGGTGGGTGGATCACCTGAGGTCAGGCGTTCGAGACCAGCCTGGCCAAGATGGTGAAACCCCGTCTCTACTAAAAATACAAAAATTAGCCAGGCATGGTGGTGGGCACCTGTAATCCCAGCTACTCAGGAGGCTGAGGCAGGGGAATTGCTCAAACCCAGGAGGCGAAGGTTGCAGTGAGCCAAGATCGCACCATTGCATTCCAGCCTGGGGGACAAGAGCGAGACTTCATCTCAAAAAAAAAAAAAGAGTATCAGCAAATCCTCAAGCCCTGGACAGCCTGCAGCCTGAAGCTACACCAGCAATGATGAGACCACATTCACAAGCAATCCGAACCCCACTTCCCCAACTGCGAGAACAGAGGTGAACCACGGAAGACAGCGGAAAATCCTCATGGGCCTGGACTCGGAACCACAGGATTCGGAATGAATAAGCTTCACTAACCAGCCTTTCTCTGCTGTTTAGTTGCTGCCCCTGAAGACTCAAAGTCCTTTGTCTTTCTCTGCCAGTTCTCTAAAAATGGACTGTTCTTTGCTGAGGATGCTAGAGCAGCTAGAATCCAAGCCACCTCCTTGAAAACTACCCATTTCTAGGTATCTCCCATGTATCAATGAAAAACGCATGTTAATAAAGTTTGGTTTGTTTTTCCCGTCTTTGGTTACAGGAGTCCCTTCCAAGTAAGAACGTAGGACAGTTGATTTTTAAAATGATTTTTCAGGTGGCTCACGCCTGTAATCCCAGCACTTTGGGAGGCCAAGGTGGGCAGATCACTTGAGACCAGGAGTTCGAGGCCAGCCTGGCCAACATGGTGAAACCCTGTCTCTACCGAAAGTACAAAAAATAGCCAGGTATGGTGACATGTGCCTGTACTCCCAGCTATTCAGGTGGTTGAGGCAGGAGAATTGCCTGAGCACGGGAGGCAGAGGTTGCAGTGAGCCGAGATCCTGCCATTGTACTCCAGCATGGGTGACACAGCAAGACTCTGTCTCAAAAAAAAAAAAAAAAAGATTTTTTTTTCAGTCTGGGCAACATAGCAAGACCCTGTCTCTACAAAACAATTTAAAAGTGGTCAGGCACGGTGGTATGTGCCTGTAGTCCCAGCTACCGCAGAGGCTGAGGTGGAAAGATGGCTTGAGCCCAGGAGGTAGAGGCTGCAGTGAGCCCTGATTGCACCCCCGCACTCCAGTCTGGGCAACAGAATGAGACCCCACCTCAAAAAACTACTTTTCAGCCTGGTCAACATAGCAAAACCCCATCTCTATTAAATATACAGAAATTAGCCAGACATGGTGGCGCATACCTGTAGTCCCAGCTAACTGGGAGGCTGAGACAGGAGAATCACTTGAACCTGAGATGGAGAGGTTGCCATGAGCTGAGATCGTGCCATTGTACTCCAGCCTGGGCAACAGAGGAAAATTCCATCTCAAAAAAAAAAAAAAAGACTTTTCCTCCTTCACACCCCTAAAGACACATGGGTCTTCTTTCTTACTGTGTCTATAAATCACAAAGGACATGTAATTCTTTTCCCCTAAAGTAACAAGAGCAATTAGAAAATTTTCAGCAGGACTGAAAACCAGCACAAGGCTCATGTGACTACTGAGACATCTCTCTCTCTGGGGGAAGATATCGAAGTCTGAAAACATTCCAGACAGACAGTATCCATGAAATCCCGCCATGATTCCTAAATGCTGAATTGGGAGAAGTATTGTATGAGCTGCATCTTTTTCCAAATGACAGCGTGTACCCACCATACAACCTTCAGGAAGAAAAGTGATTTCCAGACAAACAATCATTTACTTGAGTATCTCCAAAGTGTAAAGACATGTATTTGTATTTGAAAAGTGTCTCATACACAGAAGAAAGGAGAAAGAGCTAAAGCAGGAAGTTTTCTTTGTTTTTTTCTTTAAGACTGAGTCTCTGTTACCGAGGCTGTAGTGCAGCGACAAGATTTCAGCTCACGTCATGGCAACCTCTGCTTCCTGGGCTGAAGTGATTTTCCTGCCTCAGCCTCCTGAGTAGCTGGGATTATAGGCGCTCACCACCACGCCCAAGTAATTTTTGTATTTTTAATAGAGTCGGGGTTTTGCCATGTTGGTCAGGCTGGTCTCGAACTCTTAGCTTCATGTGATCCACAGGCCTTGGCCTCCCACAGTGCTGGGATTACAGGCCTGAGTCACCATGCCCGGCCTTTAGTAGGGAGTTAAATGCAAAGCAATCAACTTTTATCACAGCCAAACATGCTGGTGGAAAATCAAGGCAAACTCGCGGGATGATAAAACCCACTTCCTCTGCCCAGAAACATTCTCCTAATAACTTCCACACACACCCACACGGGCAGGAGACAAGCACTCTGGAGAGTAAAAAAACGAAGCCCACGCTTGCTCCACGGGGGTGAAGGAATCCTTAAGAGGCCTGGTATTGTTCAAGAGATGTCGGTTCCGTAGGTGTTTGGAGTTTTTCAAACTGCACAGGCCGCTGTGCCTTTGCCCGGGGGTGGAAATCAGCCTTTGCTGGAGAGCACGGATGCATTGGCTACGCGCTGCTCTACTGTCTGGGACGGGGCAGCCCTGAATCAGCGCATACATACAACTGCCAGGCCCTCCTCAAGGTTTTCCACCTTCAACACTATTGGCATTGGGGACTAGATGAATTCTTCGTGCTGGGGGCCGTTCTGGCCCTTGAAAGATTCTGAGCAGCTTCCCTAAGCTGCCCCACCCATTGCAGGATGGTAGGAGGTCCCACCCCAGGGTGGCAACCAAAAACGTCTGCAACCATCACACACACAGTGTCTCCTCCGGGCCAGCGTCACAGGGCGACGTCCTGCTCTCCACAAAGCTGAAGCCTCCTCTTTTCCTCTAGACACTTCCCTCTGTCCATCCATCCCTCACCACGTCCCACCTGTACCCCTGAGAATTTATGAAGACACCAAGGAACACAGGGTCCCCAACCCTCTGAGATCAGGCCAGGGCGATCAGCACCAGTGTGAGAACCTACTCCAGGCTCAATGGGGGTGTGCACCTGATGCAGATCGCTCGCTAGGAAAGTGTGTTCTGAGCATCACCAACTCAAAAGTCAACTTTCCTAATGAAACAACATGTGTATTAATATTACTGGGACAGGCTGCTTCTGTCTCCATCTCTAGCAGGGTCAGACTGGAAAGACGAGGTGAGAAGGGTCCCTCAGGGAGATCCATCAGTGCGGACGGCCAGGCCTTCCTCTGCAACTGAAGGCCAGATTGGCCCCTGTTATCCCCCTGTCCCGCTGCCCTTCCCTACCCACCCACCCCATAGACAGCTACGCTTCCCTTTACTCAAACAGCAGCAGCTTGGAGTTCCTAAGCCCAGTATGCTTCCAAAATCAGGAGTTCCAGATGAACACTGCCATGGGTTTAAAAGCTGTGCAACGCAGTAAGCCGACATCGCGCCACTGCACTCCAGCCTGGCGACAGAGACTTCGTCTCAAAAAACAAAACAAAACAAAAACAAACAAAAAAACTGTGCAACGACTTGTTTGGGGCTCAGAGAATATAAGGCTTTCCACCCACTCTCCTCCAATGACCTGGAATGCCAGACCAGCGGCAAAACTGTCCCCAGGGCTTCAAAACGCAGCCCAGCCCCTCACCAAGACTGACCACTGGGAACCCTGGAGTTATTTCGTGATGGAACTATAATGGTGCCTGTCGCCCTGTCTCCCATCTGCCTGTTCAGATGCCTCTGTTCTCCACGAAACTGAATTCTTAGGCCACCAGAACCCTCTTGGATATATTTTTCCCTGACCCCAAGCACACAGTAGATGCAAAGGAAGGAAGGAATGCATGAAGGATGAAGAAACGCATTCGCAGAAAGACAAGAAAAAACCCTTTCATCTAAAGGGTGCCTTGGGAATAAATGCAGCTGATAAAACCCTACAGAGCCATCCCGTTTGTGGTGGCAGCTTGCCGGCAAGAAGGAAGGCCATTTAGGAAGAAAAGGGAGAAACAGGAAGCTCTGCTTGGAACCTCCCCTGCAGGCTGGAAAATCCTCCCAGTTTTCCTCTACAGAGCAGGCTTCATTATCTCTAACCTCTACCGAGTGAAAGCACAATTTCTAGGATACCCGGGAACCCTTTAAACAGGGTGTAAATCCATTAGCAACTCCTCCCTCAAAATACAGACCCGGTCTAGTCACCACAGCTCTAGGCTGAGCCAGATCCCCTCAACACAAACCGGGCCGCCTCTGTCCTCCCCAGGGCTGGGCGTTCCCGCCTCTCCTTCCGAAATATGTCCAACCCTGAAAAGGCCGGTCCTGAAGGCTACACCACCTGCAAGCCGGTCTACTTAAAAGCCTGCCTACTTAAAAGCAAAAATGCACTGGCCACTGGAAAAAAAATTTATCACACACCACATCCAGCAGGGTCCCGTTTCCCTTTCAAAGGGAGGGAAACAGAAAAACACGATTAGAGTAACAATTAGAAATAGGCCCGGTTTAGGCCGTGCGTGGGAGAGTGACCGCGGCTCGCTCTTCCCCGGATACTTTTTCTGTTTTCCGAATTCTCCACCGCTACAGATGGACAATTTGGTAAGCACACGTTTCTTTCGGCGCCCCGTGTTGCCTGGCGCACACGCGCTGAAATGCCCAGAGCCTGCATCCACAGTATTTTTGAACATATTCAGGGCTCAAAGTGTTTTTCTAACTTTTCCTTCCCTTCCCCCCACCACCCGGGTCTCAGGCTCCCAGCGATTCCAAATTTAGGCCCGGGACGCAGGGCGTGGCTCTGACAGGCAACTCCAGGGCGGCTTCCGCGCGCGGCCTAAAGACGCAGGTCCCCAGACCCTGCGGGGAGATAACGGGGTGGGGTGAGGGGCTTATGCAAAGGGGCAGAGATCCGTAAGAAAGTCCCCTAGATTGGGAAGAATCGTATGCCACCTCTCCCAAGGCCCCCCCAAATTTAAGAGTTTACAACTCCGACAAAAAACGCTGACTTTTCTCTGTGAAATGGCTCCAGGAAAAGCGTCGGGGAGAAAGTGGGGGCCTCCTCCGGGCCTGGGCCCCCGCGGGCACAGCACGTCCCGCTAGGCAGGGAGGACGGTGCGGGTGTCCCCGCGGGGCGCCCCCCAACGCCGCATCCCAAGCGGATCCCCAGGCCCGGTCCGCGCCCTCCGCGTCCCGCCACCCGGATCCCTCCGCTCGCTCACCCGGGGCAGCGACCAGAGCACCCAGCAGGCCGAAGAGCAGCAGCGCCAGCGCAGCCCCGCGGGCCATGGTGCGCCCAGAGCGCGCAGGGACTGTCCCCGAGTGCAGCGCGTGGGCGAAGGCGGCGGGACGGATACTCCCCCACGGGCCGGGTGGTGCGGAGCCCGAGGAGTACTCGAAGGGGGCGGGTGACGGGAGCGGCCCTGCAAGCTCAGCCCCGGCTGCGCCCGCCCCGCCCCGCCTCCCCCCGCCCCGCCCCGCCTCCCCCCCCGCCTCCCCCGCCCCCGGCCTCCACGCGCGCACAGAAGAGGCGGGAACGCCGGGCCTGGGGAGGGGACAGAACGGGGAGGCGGGAGGGGATGGCCCCAGGCAGCACCGAGGGGAGCACGAGAGACCCCCCTCCCTTTTCAAGAAGCTGCCCACGCCCCCTCACCCACCCACAAGGCCGTAGCCAGGGCGGCGCCGACCCGGAGCAAAGTGAACTACAACATTCTCGGGAAAGTGCGGGTTCCTCCCAGCCCCCTGAATGCACGCCCCAGGGCCGCTCTTAACTGTAGTGGCATAAAACTGCCGCCCTTCTTGGAAACACAGAGCTCCCCCTTCCCCGCTCGCCCGTGCAGCCACTTCTCCTTCCCTTTAACAAGGACCCCCTCACCCCCTGGTCTCCAGTGGGAGCAAAATAAACTTTCCCAGAAGCTCCCCTGCTCGGGAAAGTGCGGGTCGCTCCCTGTCACAGCCTCCTAAATGCACGCCTCTAACTGTAGCGACACGAAACTGCCGCCCTTAGTGGAAATATGTGGCCCCACCCTCCCTACTCGCCCCTGCGCCCCTTCTCTGCCCCTAACAGGGACCCTCCCCTGCTCTGCAATGGGAGCAAAGGAAACTCTCCCGGCTCCCCTGCTGGGAAAAGTATGGGGGCCCCTCCCAGATGCTCACCTGAGGGAGTTCCCCAAGGGGAGCAAAGGGCAATCCCCTACCTGCTCAGGAAGCGTGGCCCCCGCTCCACGGGCAACCCCCGCCTCATGTCCTTTCTAAAGCGTCCGAGCTGGGGAGCTGGGGGTGCGCAGCCGGGAGGGTGGCGGACGCCCCCTTTCCGCGGGACCAAGGACGACCCTTGGAGGAGCCTCTGCGCTGGGGCGGTTTCTCCCCAGAATCCCCAGGACGAGGCTGGGAGTGGGGACTCCTGGTCATGGGGGTTAGTGGGGAACAGTAGGGAACGAGGTCCCTTCTCCTATCTGGGTGCTTAGGCCCTAGTCCTGGTCACGGGCGACTCGCCTTCCGAAGTGGGCTTCGAGGTTAGAGACCCTCCCGCACCACCGGCCACACGGCCACAGCTGCCGTGCGGTTGTCGCCCTTCCCACACTAACGATATGTTTTTTGTTAACACCTAAGCCTAAAATTGTATCCATTTTCCTGCAGGGTGGTGGAACAACTTTGCAGCCTGACAAATAACCCTGAATATTCTTGCATTCCACGTTTCCAACTGTCCACGAAAAGAGTCAAACTAGGCCCGGCGCAGTGGCTCACGCCTGTAATCCCAGCACTTTGGTAGACCGAGGCAGGCAGATCACCTGAGGTCGAGTTGGAGACCAGCCTGACCAACAAGGTGAAACCCTGTCTTCTACAATACACAATTAGACGCATGTGGTGGTGTGCACCTGTAGTCCCAGCTACTCAGGAGGCTGAGGCAGGAGAATCGCTTGAACCCGGGAGGTGGAGGTTGTAGTGAGCCAAGATCAGGCCACTGCACTCTGTCACTCCTGCCTGGGTGACAGAGCGAGACTCCGTCTCAAAAAAAAAAAAAAAAAAAAAGAAAAGAAAAGAAAAGAAAAGAAAAAGAAAAAAAAGAAGTCCAACTCTAAAATACTTGAAGAGATTTAATCTGAGCCAAATATGAGTGACCATGGCCTGTGACACAGCCCTCAGGAGGTCCTGAGAACGTGTGCCCAACGTGGTCGGGGTGTGGCTTGGTTTTATGCGTTTTAGGGAGGCGTGAGGCATCAATGAAATGTAAGACACATTGGTTTTGTCCAGAAAGGCGGGACAACTTAAAGCAGGAGGCTTCCAGCTTACAGGTAGATTTTAGAATTTTCTGATTGGCAATTGCTTGAGTTTCTTTAAAGTCCTGGGATCAACAGAAAAGAATGTCTGGGTTAAGATAAAGAATTGTGAAGAATCAAGTTCTTATATGAACAGGAAGCCTTTGGGTGCTAGGGTCAGAGAGAAGCGGTTGTAAAATGTTTCTTCTCAGACTTAAAGGCTGTGTGGATGTTAACCCCGGAGAGGCATCATGAGGCATGTTCGACCCCTGCTTCAGGTCACGGCCTGAAACAGTCTCTGAGGTTAAATTTTTAAAAAACTCTGGCCGAGGAAGAAGTCCATTCAGATGTTTTGGAGGTGGGGAGGTGGGGGGCTTAGAATTTTATTTTATTGTATTAATTTATTGAGTTTTTGAGATGGAGTCTCGCTCTGTCGGCCAGGCTAAGAGTGCTGTGGCGCCATCTCAACTCACTGCAACCTCCACCTCCCAGGTTCAAGCGATTCTCCTGCCTCAGCCTCCTGAGTAGCTGGGACTACAGGCACCTGCTACCACACCTGGTTAATTTTTGTATTTTTAGTAGAGACGGGGTTTCACCATGTTGGCTAGGCTAGTCTGGAACTCCTGACCTCAAGTGATCCGCCCACCTCAGCCTCCCAAAGAATTTTATTTTTGGTTTACAAAGCCCTGCCTCATCTATTGGCCCATTCCTGGGCTGGCAGACTTGCTGCCTGGCCAGCTGAGTCAGGGGCTCTGAGATAACAACTGTCTTTTTATTATTATTATTATTATACTTTAAGTTCTGGGGCACATGTGCAGAACGTGCAGGATTGTTACATAGGTATACATGTGCCATGGTGGTTTGCTGAACCCATCGACCCATGATCTACATTAGGTATTTCTCCTAATGCTGTGCCTCCCCTAGTCCCCCCACCCACCAACAGGCACCGGTGTGTGATGCTCCCTTCCCTGTGTCCATGTGCTTTCATTGGTCAACTCCCACTTCTGAGTGAGAACATGAGGTGTTTGGTTTCCTGTTCTTGTGATAGTTTGCTGAGAAGGATGGTTTCCAGCTTCATCCATGTCCCTGCAAAGGACATTAACTGATCCTTTTTTATGGCTGCATAATATTCCATGGTGTCTATGTGCCACATTTTCTTTATCCAGCCTATTATTGATGGACACTTGGGTTGGTTCCAAGTGTTTGCTGCTGTGACTAGTGCTGCAATAAACATACATATGCATGTGTCTTTATAGTAGAATGATATAATCCTTTGGGTATATACCCAGTAATGGGCTTGCTGGGTCAAATGGTCTTGAGCTGTCCCCTGCCTGTGGCCATACCCACCCCTCCCTAGGTCACCTGCACCCCTAGGTCAGAAACCTGCAAGGCTAGAGGGGCTGGGCCTGTGCCCCAGGTGGTGTGAGTGATGCATATCTTCAGAAGTAACAGGGTGAGCTTGTACACCGGAAGGTTTTTTCTTTTCTTTTTCGTTTTCTTTTCAGCCAGCAAAACTCCAGCAACGTAATTGCACTTTAGAGGCATGAGGAAAATGTAATCATTCTTCATGGGAACACCATCTTTAAAGTATTACCTCTTGGAGTGAATCCCGATGAATTACCCAACCAGAGCTCCTTCTGTGGTATTTTCTCCTGCACCTCTCCCCCGACCTCCCCATGTGGCATTGACTCTACCAATTAGCACTTTCTTTTTCCCTGGCCACAGTCCTAGGCTGGGATCGAGGGAGGGTGTGGACCCTAGGTCAGGGTAAGCAGGAGGACCCTGGGGGCTCATTTTGAGGAGAAGGGGGATGCTGGAGCTGCCTGGGCATTTTGGCACCCTGAGGCAAGTCCGACTTGGGATGAAGCAGAGATGCAAAGAAAGCAGGGTCTTTCTGCCGTCTCATACTCCAAAGACCCCTCTCCCTGTGAACTTCCTGCTTCACCCCCATTACCTCCAAAAGAAAGGCCCTACCCTGGACAATCTCCAGCCTCTGACATTTGGACGGCACTGCAGTGCAGGTGAAGCTTCCCTCCTCTGACCGTCCGTTATGTTCCAGTAGAGTCTAGACTCTGGCTGCCTTTCAGGGAGGGCGCAGGTCACTCTTGCCAGCCATAATAAAGACGCAACATCAGCTTCTGAAGGCCAGGCTTTGAGGCGTTTTCTTTGTGTTCACACAGATAAGCATTTGGAAGACCTCTGTTTCTAATTCATTTAGTTAGATGCCTTTTGCCTTTTTTCTTTCTTTTTTTTTTAACGCTACCATTCTTTGGCTCCAAATACGAATTTCCATAATATTCTGCAGGCACTCTGGAACTGGCACCAAGAGGCTGTAACCTCCAGAATGAAAATTAAATTAATTGAAAAAGTCTTCTGAATTGTGTCCAGGTGCCATGGGAAGCATCTTTTGAAGGCCACAAGCTAGGCTGAGGAAGGGATGGAGAACTCACCGCTGGGGCAGTCTCCATGTTTCCCGTTTATTTCACCAGTAGAACCCCAAGAAATAACGACGTTCTGACCATTTCCAAGGGACCCAAGTGGCCACGCTGCACCTTTCAACCTAACCCTTGGTAGCTCCCGGCCTCCTGCGGAAACCTTCCATGTGTCTTTAATTTTTAAGAATTAGTTCTTCTTCTGTTTATTTATTTATTGAGACAGAGTGTCACTCTGTCGTCCAGGCTGGAGTGCAGTGGTGTGATCTCAGCTCACTGCAACCTCCGCCTCCCAGGTTCAAGCAATCCTTGTGCCTCAGTCTCCTGAGTAGCTGTGGCTACAGGTACTCATCACCATGCCTGGCTAATTTTTGTATTTTTAATAGAGATGGGGTTTCACCATGTTGGCCAGGCTGGTCTCGAACTCCTGACCTCAAGTGATCCACCAGCCTCGGCCTCCCAAAGTGCTGGTATTACAGGTGTGAGCCACCACCCACGGCCAAAGATTAGTTCTTCTGACTTTGGACTTTTCATACCCTGCTCTCCAAACCAGTTTTATATGTTTTATACTGCACACACACGTGGGTTATAATTATATTCCATCCTCATGCACACACATGCACGTACATGCACACACACATGCATGCACGCACACACATACATGCACATACTATTGCAGACTGGCTTTTTCTCCCACTTTCTAGGGGGGATCTGTGGTTTCTTGCCCACGGGGCTTTGTTTACTGGTCTGGGAAATGGGTCTAAATACACAGCTGCAGAATTCAAAGGAGGACTGAAAATCAAACTACGCAGCACAGAACACGGAACTCCATGGAACAGAAAAGAAAGCATCGGGGCAAGGGAGTTGTCAGAAGGAACCATTTCCAATGATAAGTGCATCCTTGAAGAAAATATGTCTAGACTGGGCATGGTGGCTCACACCTGTAATCCCAGCACTTTGGGAGGCTGAGGCGGGCGGATCACCTGAGGTCAGAAGTTTGAGACCAGCCTGACTAACATGGTGAAACCCCGTCCCTATTAAAAATACAAAAATTAGCCTGGTGTGGTGGTGCACACCTGTAATCTCAGCTACTTGGGAGGTTGAGGCAGGAGAGTCACTTGAACCCAGGAGGCGGAGGTTGCAGTAAGCCAAGATCACGCCACTACATTCCAGCCTGGGTGACAGAAAAAGACTCTGTCTCAAAAAAAAAAAAGAAAGAAAGAAAGAAAGAGAAAAAGGAAATATGCCAATATGTCTAGACTGGGCACGGTGGTTCACACCTGTAATCACAGCACTTTGGGAAGCTGAGGTGGGTGGATCACCTGAGGTCAGAAGTTCAAGACCAGCCTGGCCAACATGGTGAAACACCATCTCTACTAAAATTACAGAAAAAATTTACAGGGCGTGGTGGTGAGTGCCTGTAATCTCAGCTACTCTGGAGGCTGAGGCACGAGAATCACTTGAACTTGGGAGGCAGAGGTTGCAGTGAGCCGAGATCATGCCTCTTCACTCCGACCTGGGTGACAGAGAGAGACTCTGTCTCAAAAGATAAATAAATAAAA